>NW_004524696.1:5422644-5423818 GCF_000260255.1 Octodon degus | reverse complement strand
TAATAGTGTTTATAAATAATATATCATGTCTGCATCTTGTACAGCAAATAACTAATAGGAAGAGAATATGGAATGTGTTAATTATTGAAACTGTCCTACCAATTTGATTTGAAACTGTCACATTGCTATTTGTCTCTCAATAAAATTATGGAAAAAAATTGTGCTCTCATGGGGCCTTCCCCTTAGCTCAGTTGTTTAAGTGGCTGCTTCAACAAATCAGTCAGCCTCAGGTTGCCCTGGTTCGATCCCCACAACTCCAGCCAGGTAAACATGCCCTGAAGGCATTCTGAGCCAGCCCCCCCCAAAAAAAAAATTTGTACTCTCACATTTTATTCTGAGCATGTTAAATATGCTGCTCTTTCTTCTTTTGACAGATGGTGCTACTATTGATAATCTGGTGTCCCTAAAATCAAGTTTTATTCCTACATGACTTCATTGAATCTTTACTCTTTTATTTAAAATCTAATTGTTTTATGAGGTTGTATGTCAGAATTATTTATTTTGTGTTGATATTTCTAGGTACCCTGAATGTTCTTTTAATATATAGGTTCATTCAGATCTTTCAATTCTAACAAAGTTTTCATTAAATATGTTTTCTTACTTGAATAATTTTCAGAGTTCCTGCTACCTATCTCTTTTATATTTTGCTTATATTTTATAGCTCTAAGCCTCGCAATAAGCTTGCAGGCTACTTTTTATTGTTAAGGAAGAGAAACTTAAGCTCCATATAAAGTGGTTAATTAATAAATTAAACACAAAACATAAAATATGGTCTAGGTAGCATTGCATACAGATATAAATTTGAAACATGTTCCCATGAGAAGATGCAAATAAAATTCTGCACTCTGTCCCTTGTATAGCTCATTATCTGCCAGCTGTCACTGTGGAAGCCTCAGCCAAGTGCAGCAGCAGCAACACTCAGGGTGTGATATCACTGGCAATTGCTTTTAACAGAGCTATCAATGGCAAAGTCATTTTTCAGTAGCTTATTCTGTTAGTTTTGATGGAGTACTTCGTAATTTTCCTAAATCTATTCCAAAATTAGTTGTTAAAATATCCCCAGTGTCCTTTTAATGCTTTTTTGCTAATGTTATCAATCCCCAGCCCATCTCTTTTATAATGATTTAGTGTGAATTCTTCTGCTTGTCTTTTAATGGTAGTCCATGGAGAAAGA
>NW_004524696.1:5420364-5421484 GCF_000260255.1 Octodon degus | reverse complement strand
TTAAACTGTATCACAAGCTCAATACAGAAATTTGCATTATTTCTCCAAGTGCCATATAGAAACCCTCACATCCCTCACATCTATCCCAGTGGATTGCACAACACAATGTTCTATGAGTGTAATTATGGCATAAATAAGTACTGGGAATGGCTTCCCAGCTTCTCTGTGTGTCCTGGGGGGGGGGGGCCTCCTTGCTCCCCAAGGCACTGTCAGCAACCCTGTTACCATCTTCTTGCACTGACTAATTCAAATGGACAAAAGGTTTAAAAGGCCACCTGATCTTTCTTCCTACCCCCATAGCAAACATCAGTCAGAGAAGAGCCCTGGATCTTTCCTAATTCCACATACCAGCAGATCACATTCTCCCCCTAGACTTGTCCTGTATCTTATTTTACAAGGTGCAGCATGCAGCTTGTTGCAGGCCAGTTATATGTACTAGGTCAATTTTCTGGGCTGCATGCTGCATTGACTCTGAGTGAGGTAAAAGATGCATGGTTCAGAGTAAAATATTAGTTGCTTGCAAATCCTTCTTGCACATCATCCATGCAGAGCCAGGCCTGTGAGTGTATCTCTGGCTTCTTTCCATATGGTGTGTAATTGTCAATCCGCAGCAAGCACCAGTCTGTTTGGAATTCCTGCATGATAGCTATTACTCCTGGATGATCTCATGATTGTTGCTTGTTTCTCTTGTCTTTTATATTAGTGTCCCATTCTAATTCTACTCCTTTTCCTTTCTTTTTTAGTTTTTATTCTTATGAGTACAATAAGTCCCTGGCTTAGCAACATCCTATGATAGATAGCTAAGTTAGGAAGAAATATTATAAGCAGTCAGACAAGCTAGGCCCTTGAGAGAATCAATGCAAAAGATGAAAATACATTATAACTGTGGCTGGAGGTTCATTGGTTGGAGGCCAAGCCCAAGAAAAAGATAGAATGACCTGACCTACATGCTTCCTGAAGGATGAGTGGTACCACCTGGTCCAATGATGTCTCAATGGTAACCAGTCACCCCAGGGAGTGAACAAGACCTCCTGGACCCATCACTTCCTGAATGGTCTTTTGTTCTTTCCATGTACACCTGCTATGTGACCTGCTTCCCCACTGGATCAATATTACCTAA
>NW_004524696.1:5401577-5418164 GCF_000260255.1 Octodon degus | reverse complement strand
CTTCTATAAATCATAGCAAACATCAGTGAGTTTTATGGAATGACATAGATTATGACACTGAAGTCCAGAAAAGTACCATGGAGGAGTAGAGACAGCAGAATTGGTTAAATGCTGTGGTAATTGATGAGAACAGTAAGCACTGTAGACATAATTTTAATCAGAAGAGAGCTGAGCACTGAGGCCCATGTGTACCTGGCTCAACATGTATAGGAAAAAGAGACCAATGTAGCCTATCATCTGCCCCTCTCCCACAGTGACTGATGCCAAACCCTGCTCTTTGGGCTCATGCAGAAAGAGAAACAGCAGCCAGTTACTCTTTGGGGCTCATAGCTCTCAAACAGCATCCTTAGGGAGCACTCCTCTGTGCCCCCTGTGCAAGGGACTCTTTCCAGAGAGAAAGCCTCCCTGAAGATGCTCTCCCAGTCCTGTGTCTCTATCATGAACATGTGGGAAGGAGGGTTCTGAACCCATTAGCTTCTCCAGCCACATAGGCAGCAGGAATAGCAAAAAGAAAACATCACCAGACTTATTTTCATGAAACTAAAAGACCTGTGGGCTCTACCTCATCTGTATGTGCGGACAGAAATAGCAGATAGGCATAAACAATGCCTTCATAAGTTTCCAAGGCAGGTAATGACATTCTGAAGGAAGGAAAAGGGCACACCGACTTCAGAAACTGTCCAGACCAGACACACATGGGAGAAAGCTCTGCCAGAAAAGACAGCTTAGGCACTAGGCCAGCTTGAAAAGGAGTGTGGCTGAGGGGTAGACAGGCACAGGTCAGTGACACCCAGGGTCTTCAGAAAAATGAAAATGGACTTCTGACAATCAAGCATAGGGACTTGCTGAGTTTGTTCTGGAAAATGAGAAGGGGTTGCAGCCTGAGTCCACTCTAACCAGGCATACCTGAGGGACCCCCTGTGAGATGAGCAAACATATTAGACAAAAAAGGAGGTCCAAAAAAGGCAGTTTATTCCACAGACGCAAAAGTATAATCACAAATGTGTCAATGTATTTCATATTTGTCAATCTAAGAATAAGGTGCTATATACTAATCTTGGTGGAGATTGAAAAGGCTTTGGGCAAAGTATATTTGGTCATCATTAACATTTATCACAAATGTTGGCTAAAGCAATTGGGTACAGAATAAACTTAGTGTACAAAACCAAAAAATAGGAACTTGTATATACACCTACTTGTAGATTTTTATTATAAATATAAGTTCTGAAATAATCCATTACAAAACTACTACAAAGAATAAAAGAATGAATTGAATAGCAGGTATGAATGAAATGCAGAAATAGCCAGCTAGAAGGAGACCAGTTAGAAGGTCAAGTGGAAAAAAGTTACTCTAAGCAATAATGGTGAGAAGGAAGATTACAAAAATGCCTTGAAACAACTTAATAAAAATGTGAAGGTAAGACACACAAAGAGAAGTTAAGTGAAACATCAAAGATACAAAAATGGGTTCAAACACAGGGAACGAGTGCTAAACTAAGAAACCCAGAAGCCCAAGATGTCGGAGTTGCTGAGTAAACAGATTAGTATTACTTTTATTTTTTATTTTTCTGCAGTGTTCAGGGGTGATCTCAGGGCCTTTCCACATGAACCAGGGCCTTTCCATTTCTCCCTACCCCTTCTTATTTTTTATTTTGTTTTGGCACAAGGTCTAACAAAGTCACTAATTTGCCCTAACTGAGCTTGAATTTGTAATCCTCTTGTCTCAGGCTCTCAGGATCCTGGGATTATAGGCTATTCCATCATGCCCAGTTTAAATGGAGAAATGTAAGAGAATTTTAGTAAAAGTAATTGCAGTATTTTAAACATTTCTAATTCCCCAATTCAAATGAAAAATACAGGAGAAGATAGCACTGGAAGGAAGAAACTTGAGCCAGGTCTACAGCTTCTGGACATTAAGTACACATAAAATGCCCAACAGTGACAATAGTGCAGAACTGGTACATAAATAGTAGATAAGTATACCAGAATAGGGAATCTGGACCAAATCAGATATTGAACGTCATAGTCCCAAGCAGGGGACATAGCTCCGTTGGCTAAGCGCCTGCTTAGGCAAGTGCAGGGTCCAGGGTTCCTTTCCTGGTCGGTGCTGCACCAGCTGCCCCACACTGACCCCCAGGCTCTCTGAACCAGCCACCAAGTCCAGTCCAGAGTCTGGATGTGGTGGCGCATGCTTGTAATCCCAGTACTGGGGAAGCTGAAAAAAGGAGGATCACTAGGCATCCAAGCCATGTAGTAAGACCCTGTACCAAATACATACAAATAAATAAACAAATTAATTAATTAATTAATTAATTGGCTCAAATCTAGTACATAATAAAGGATGCAGACGGTTACCGGATAAATACCAGATACTGGGTGTCATGGTTCATGTCTAGTTGTCCCCCTAAAGCCTCATGCAGTCAGGGGGGCAGCTTCTGGAGTTTGTGATTGATTACTGTGGGTGTGGATGCTGCACCTGCCCTGGGGAAGGTAATTTGTAGTACAATGTAAGGAGCGGGGAGAGGCTAGCCAGTTGCCTGAGCTGCAGCACTGCCTTTGTTTTCTGCTCTTTGCTGCTGCTATGAAAGGTTACTCTCTGCCCTTCTTTGAAGCCAGCTGAGTACGGACTGAAACCTCCAGTAACTGTGAGCTACATAAACTTTTCCTTCTTTCATTTTGAGTATTGGATATTTGTCCCAGAAATGAGAGATGAGTAACTGAAACACCGGGTTAAATTAAGTTTCAGAAAACAATGAACAATTTTTGTATATATTTTAGAATCCTATTTAGATATGAAAGCCATATACATGGGTTATTAATATATTATCTACTTTTAATTTTTAGTAAATGTTTTAAAATATCTTTCATTCAAAACATTGACAAAGATATAAATGGGGAGAAATATGGAGATATCAGAGCTCATTCCCATTAAGAATGTAAATTGATGAAACTAGCAATATAGGGTCTTCCAAATGATATAGGGGAAAAAATGAAACTCTCAACCTGAAAGATACCTGGATAGAGTTTGTGTTCTGGGGAGTTTCATTTCCCCTATATCATCACCACTACAAATAAGGAGGCAGCTGCTGCAGCACTGGTCTCACCTACAAAACTGCTTGTAGAAAACCCTGGTGTTGTGGGTGGGATCAACCTATTCCCTCAAAGGCTCTTGGGTTCAAAGTTTGGGCATTTTGAAGGTGCCTGGATCACAGAGGCTCTAACATCATCAGTGGGCTGATCTATTGATAAGCCTACACCTACAGGCTGATAGGGTGTGGGCCTGACTGGAGAAGGTGGACCATTGGGGTGGCCTGACTCTCTCTCCCTCCCTCCCTCTCTCCCTCCCTCCCTCCTTCCTTTCCTTGCTCTCTGTCTTCACCCCCCCCCACGCACCCCCCCATCTGCTTCCTGGCTTTGCTCTATGAGCAGATTCCCTTTACCACAAACATCTGACACATTTGCTTTGGAGTCACTCAACCTTGGGCTGCAGCCACTGCAATTGTGAGACAAATGAAAGCTTTACTCTAGGAAATTGTGAACACCAGGGTAAGGTGAATAGACTGGCTGTGGTATATACATAGAATGGGCAATACAGGAAATGAATTATTGGCTGTGGTATATACATAGAATGGGCAATACAGGAAATGAATTAATCATAACAAATAACTTTTTTATTTATCTTTATTTTTAAAGTACACTTATACCATAAAGAAATGCCAGCAACAATTTCGGACTTTGTTGTGTGGGAATAGGGAGAAGGACAGTGTAGCAGTGTACTAGCTAGCTAACCATTGGCTTGAATAAGAAACATCCAACTAAATTGGGTCACCATAGTTCTGGATGTGGCTGAGGGAACTTACTGATAACAGAAGGCCCACCCTAAGATGGGTGCTCTAAGGGGAAAATAAAGAAGAAGGCTGGCTTCTCTTCCTTGAGATGCTCCAGTCTTTGCCTACACTTGGGATGCTGTCTCCTGGCTTCTAGTGCAGTGTCTTCAGCCTCTAATGCAGCCCCCTCAGCCTTGTATTGCAGACATTGGGCCTCCTGATACAGACTGGCAGGGGTCTGTAATCTGAGCTCCAGGCCCCTGGTGGATCCTTCAGATCTTCAGCATGTAGGCAGACCTTTTGCACAGCACCACAGCTTATTCTCTTGGTGGCCCTTGCAAACTAATCCTGTAAATTCTTGCATATTTTGTATATCTTGCATAAAATCTGTTTTGTAGTAAGTACTGACCAACACAACAGGCTGTCAAAGTGAGGCTTTAAATTGGGTGAGGCAGGCATTCTCAGTGCATTTTAATTCTCTACTTTTTGCTCTTACTCTATAAATATTTTATTTATCACTTTTACTCCATAAATATTTTACTTATCCATTATTTAAAAACAAGTAAAAAATAAAAATAAAAACAAGTCACATGCAACATGTGCTTCCCTCTTCATCTGTGTGGCTCCTAGCATCCTACCTGACTAGGGCAAACCACTGAGCTCTACCTGAAAGTTGTTTTAGTTCTGAACACTTGGTTCTGAAAATCTTGCACTTGGACACTTTTGCTCTCTCTCAAAGTCTTTGGCATCTGCTATCTCTGACTTCGAGGTCTCAGCCTGATCCCCAACTGTAGAAGTTCTGAGCTTCCATGCATTATTTTATTTGAACTTCAGAACAAGGTAGTAGGTTAGAAACAGTTACTACCCTCACATTCCATTTGAGGAATGAAGCTTCACTCAGCTTAACTAAGGGGCTAATGTGTGGCAGGAAGATGACCGACGTCCAGCCTAGAACAGCAGGAAAGTCCTTGCTCCTGCCCCTGCTGGGTGCACCCTGCCTTTGCTCCCAAGGCCTGGCCTACTGGAAGGTTAGAGAACCAGCTTCTTCAGCACTTTTCACAGCTCTGGCGCTGTATCACAGTGCTCACCAGAAGAGAGAGGGCCCCTGTAAAACCTCATTTAAGAATTGCAAATATCTGGGCTGGGGAGATAGCTTGGCAGGCTAAGCACCAGCCTGACAAGCACAAGGACCCAAGTTTGATCTCTGATACCACATTCTATGCAGGTCCCCAAACCAGGTGTGGTGGCCACACCTGTAATCCCAGCGCTGGGGCAGCTGAGAAAAGAGGATTACTATGAGTTTGAGCTATGTAGTCAAATAAACAAATACATACATACATAAATAAATATTTCAAATGTCTATATTTATATTTTGGCTTTCTCATATGAGAGAAATTATGTGATTTTTAAGTTGGTGTGTCTGATTTGTCATTTAACTATGTAGTTTCATCTGTCTTCCTACAAATGAAGGTTTATTATTGTTTTATGACAAAATAAATGGTAGATAGTAAGATCTAGAAACAGATCTTTCACAACTGGGAAGGGGGGAATGGGATAGAGGAAGGGAAGAGAAAGGGGTGAAAAAAGGACTAAAATGTTTTATATATAGGTACTGACCATGCAAAGAAGGTAGTCATTATGTATTGCGTACATGTACTAACAAAACATAGAATTAAAAACATCTAAACACTTAGTTCTTATGCCTTCTTGAAGATTATGAAATTTTAAGAAAATCCAGTAATAATTCTTTTAAACTATTCTATTATGGAATAGATTTTTGTTACATATTATATTTTACTATTTCTATCATTTATATACATGGAGACATATATGTATCTATGTATGCATCAGGTTAAAATAATGAATTATTTTAACCTTTGATTCTTAACACATTTATGGTGAAAAAATATAATTTCTTATTCTCCTTTTCTTCCTGATACATTAAATTTGTTAGTCATTATAGTTAAAAGTGCTTCTGAATATTAATGATTTCAATTGGTTGCTTAACATTGCTTTCAAATATGTATTTGTGTTGCAAACAAGAGCTTCCTAGAGAGGAGAGCTAAGATCTTGAGCCAACCTGAGCTGAGCTCTCACCACATGAAGCCCTACACACCTGCCATGTATGTAGCTAAACATGGCTGGCTGACCTTGAGAAGCTGACTTCTATGAGGCAACCTTGACTAAATGCTCACCAGTGGAAGCCCTAAATGGGCTTATTGACATCTTTCAATACTAAAAAAACTACAGTGGTGCTTTGTTTCACTAATCAACTCATTCCATAATTCTGGAAAAGATGGTCATGTTCATGTGGGAAAGATGACCACAGCCATGTTCATCACCTGATGTAGGGTTCTTGAACAAAAATAAAGTATTGCCAAACGCTTCTGTTTGTAAACCACAGTGTTCACAAACAAGCTTTCATAAACCGAGGTATCACTGTACCTAAGAATGACTGTCCCATGATTCCTCTGGTAATTCAGGCTGAGGAAGAAAAACTGGTAGGAGAAGATGGAATGCTGTGGCTCTTGCTTGTGTCCCCTATGCAGCTGGGTGAACTCTCATAGGTATGGCAATCCTTCAAATCACATTGCAAAGAGTTCACCTCAGGAACACTAGAAATAATCCATAGAAAGCATTTTCACAAGGCCTGCTTGAAAGAAACTACTCCATAAATGTTGGCCTTCACTACTGTGTTCTGTTAGGATTGCTTAATCCATAGAGAAGTACTAAATTGAGCAATAGATCCCAGTACTTTGGCATGGCTTGATTTTTCAAACTAGTGGCCTGAAATTATCAAGGCTATGGTGTTGAAGACAGGTAAGGCTTATACAGAATGAGGAGGAGCACAGCCAGACCCAGAGAGACCTGAAATCTGCCTGGGCCACCACTATATCCCAACTTTTCTAACACCATTAGAAAAGATGATCAATAGTGATAATACTTTAAACTATTCTAAGAATTAAATAGTCTGTATACATAAAAAGCTCTTTGGGAGTTTCTATGGCTCTGTTTGAAAGACATTTTCACCCTCACCATCCCCAGTTACAGAAGAGAAATAATCCGTAAGTTGTTTTTCTCAACTGTCAGTGAAAAAGAGGGAGAGCACAGAAGTTCATGCCTGTGCTTTCAGAAACTCAGGAAACTGAGGTCAGAGTGTTGATTCAGTTCAGGAGTTGAAGCCCAGCCTGGGCAACATAGCAAGATACTGCAACAAAGACAGAGAGTCAAAGAGACAAGGGAAAATAAAACAGATGGGCTTTCATATTACCTCAGCATTGATAAATGTCCTCCTTTCTAAAGCACTTATGATAGTTCTGAACTATCATAAGTCAATGGTGTGCTACCTTTTATATCACTGAAACTTACTCTAAAAAATTGTTCATTACTTTGTATATCCAAAGTTATGAAATCAAAGAATAAATATCCATACTGCAATATGGCATGCCAGTAAGCTCCATTATTAATGCAAAATATGCCTAAAATAGTAGTATCTTTGAAATTAAAAATTTTACTCAGACAGTACTCTGAAAAATCAACTCAGATATAGTTCCTACAGTACTCTAATAAATGGATTCCTTTTCCTTACTCAAATTCATAACTTCATTCTTTTACAGTGGGCAGAAGTAGAATTAAATCAAATAGAAATAATTGGAGCTAGTGGGCTAGATGGTGGGGTGATATTTTTAATGAGGAGCTTTCCTGGTTATACTCTGGCTTTCCAAATACAGGCCAAGACTAGAAGTGTTGCCAGGACACTGTCGCTCCAGAGTGTTGAGACTGCAGGGACATGGCAAAGGCTCACACAGCCATGTACAGTGGCCGTGCCTGTGGCGCAGCTTGCCTCTGAGATGGGATCTCATCCCTGGCAACTTGTACCCACACTGCTGGTGGCCAGACGCTGTTAAAGAAGGTCAGCAGCCTCCTCTTCATCCCCTGCTGGATCCACAGAAAGACACTAAGGAAAACTCAGAGAAATTAAGAGGCATATGATTTCAGATTTGTGACTTTCTCATTTCTCCCTGTGGCTCTGAGGCAAGAGGTAGAACAAGGCCAAGTAAACAACAAAGAGCCACTGGGGAAAAAAGAAACTGAGAAGCCAGACAGACTAAGGACAGCTTTGTCAAAACATCAGAAAACTGACAACTAAAGCCATACTGTTCTCTTAAAACTCTATGCATGCCCCCAACCAAAAGCATGCCCCCAGTCTGCCTGTTTCATCTGCTTCTCTGTTTGAATGTGGAGGACCACCAGAGTGGCTATGCTTGAAAGAAGAGCATTTGTCTCCATTTTAGCTAAACCTGGCCCTAATTCCCTGTATTGATATACAGAGCTGGCTAGGATAATTCTTTATCAATTGGCTTTAAGCAGTGTAAATGGGACTAGCTGAGATCCTGATGTGTAGCCTTTGAAGCAGTGCCACAGTCAGCGAGGCCCTGCCTGTAGCTCCCAAGTAGCGTACATGAGCCTGCCCAGCGATGCCATCAAGGCCACAGCATCTACTCCTAAACCTGGGATACTTACTCAATCTGTGACATGCATGTGACTCTTTCTGCATAGCTCTCTCTGTCTGTCTCTGTCTCTTTGTTTATCTGTCTCTCTGTCTCTGTCTTTCTGTCTCTCTCTCTCTCTCTCTTTCTCTCTCTCTATTTCTCTATGTCTCTCTGCCTCTGTCTCTCTCTGCATCTCTCTCTGTTCTCTCTCTCTCTCTCTCTCTCTCTCTCTCTCTCTCTCTCTGTCTCTCTCTCCCAGAGGTGCTATCATATCTCCTACCTAACCCAGCTCACAATTCCCACATACTTCATACCTTTCTCTCAGTCACTCATCCCTGAGCCACTCCTCTCTTCATGAATTAATAAAACCTTGTTTCTGCCCTGTGGAAGACCTTTGTTCTGGTTAGTCATTACTATAACTGAACTTAGGACCCCTTGATTCTCCAACATTATCGATATGCATTTGTGTCTTTATTCATACTGTGGGCTGCAGTGCACGTGATAGATTGGGATTAACTCACTAGAATTCCAATAAATTTTCCTAGGATTACAAATGTGGACTCCAGACTTCAATGAGGTACAGAGGGCTTCTTGTGTTTGGATATCACCCCCATCTCCACAAGGTATGGACACTATCACACTTTCTGTAAAAAACCCTCACATGGTTGAAATTCCCCCTCCCAAAGGGGTTTTTTACTCAGATACAGCTTTGCACCATGGCCCCTGTCTGTCCCTAATTGTGATTCCTCAAATAATCCAGTGGGTGACCTCTCCCAATGTGGACCTGAACTGTTTTCACTGGCCTCATCCCAGTGGAGTGTACTTTCACTTTTAATAAATCTTACTTCTAAAAATAAAAAAATAAATCTTACTTCTGCTGTTCGTTCTGAGTGTCCTGCTGGAGTTTCCATTTGGGATACCAAGAACCTGGAAATGATTTCCCAGGACCCCTCTACATGCTAACAGCTCTACCACATTTACCATATGTCATGCCAGTCCAGTGGCATCCCAGTATGCTCCTAGGTGGTTTATCAAGAGTGGATGAATACACAAGAATCTACAGAAGCACTCAATGAACTGAGAACTTCCTATTGGACCTGAAAATTAGCACAAATAAAGTAAAAGAATTCATAAAACTCTCACTGGGTTGCTCCAGAAGTCAAGAGGAAAAACAGAAAATAAAGGAAAATAATCCTAATATAATATAAGAAGTGAGATAACCAAATGCATGAGGACTTAAAGGATGAAAAGCCAACCAGATGACCCAACACCCTGGGAGGAAGCACAAAAGAAAAAAGGGAGAGAGCAAAGAGACAGAATTGTTTTAAGTTTTTGAGAAACGAGCGGATGGCTGATTTAAAATTTGTTGGATTTAGTGTGCTACAGGAATAATCAGAAAGTAATCAGAAAGGAGGGAAAATTTGTATGGACAACAAGTTTTGTACTTTGTAGAAGGAGTGTTTTCCAAAGGCCCATCTACTGAAGACTTAGTTCCCAGGTTGGTAGGATTGGGACTGGGTGGAACCTCTAAGAGCTGGGACTGAAGAAACATCTTAGGTCACTAGGGACACACCCCAAAAGAAGACTGTGGTGAATTAACTAATGGTCAAGCGTAACACCCAGATGAACTGGATCAGCATGGTTCTGGGTGTGGAAGGCCCCCTGAGGCTTGCTGCCAACAACATGGAAGGAGATCTGGAGGGGAAGATGGTGTGCTGTTGATTCTCTGGAGAAGCTTGTCATGCTCGTTTTCCTGATATGAATTCAGCTGTCCTCATCATCGGAAGAGCTTGGGTTCTCACTGTCACTGAGGATAGTTACGGTTCTTTGAAGGAGAGTTCGAATCTTTACCTTGAGCATTGCTTCCTGGTTCCAGTACAGATCCCTCAGCTTGCTGGCACAGGTCATTCATCCTGCAGGCATAGGCTTTCTAGCTTCCACACTGACCTTTGGGCCTTCCCAGATCCTTGATACAGACTTGCATGAGACATTGCTGTGGGTTCTAGGCTTCCATTTGGACTCCTTGGGAACACTGCTGGGAACTGTAGGTCTTCAGCTGCACTTGTGCAGGACATTGCAATGGGATTGAGGCCTTTAGCTGGATTCTTTGGGTCTCTAGTGCATGAACAGATCTCCTGCACTCTTCCACATCTGACTTTTTAGGTAAATATTATAAAACAATCCTACAAATTACGTGTCCTGTATTAAATCTACTCCCTTGCAAACTCTGGGTACAAGGCCTGTGGAAGCCAGATCCCTTCCTCTGCTCTTCATTCCAGGCTATGAAGTGGATGGCTTTGTTCCACCCTCTGCTTCATTGCCATGTGCTGCTGAGAGGCCCAAAGCATAGGTGCTGATGAGCAACTGAGACTGCCAAAACCAGGAGCCAAAATAAACTTCTTCTCCTTGTACATTGATGTAGCTAGGTGCTTGTTAGGGTGACAGAAAATCCACTACCTCCACAAGGTAGTATTAAATCCAATAATGTGGACTAAAACCTTTTGGTTTAAAAAAATAGCAGCTTCTTTTGCTTCACCATAAGCATCAGTTTGTTCATTACACATGGAGGCTTAGCACCAAAGACTGTGCTGCAGCATTTATGATCAGTGTGCACTGATTTGGGACTGTGTTTGCTTAGCCCTGAGCATCTAATCTTGCAGGAGCTCCATCCCAGGCCACCTGCCCAGCACCTCCCAGAGGGGCCTTTACTCAGAATCTCCTAGGAAAAGAAAGGTCGCTGCTTATTGATTCCTAAAGCTCTTTCCTATCAAAAGTAATAAAAAGCCTTTTTCAATTTTAACATTTTTCTTTAGAGCTAATTAGCTGGAAAAGTGAGAGTAGGTGTGCTAGAAGGGGTCAGGGAGAGAAGTGGAGGACAAGTCTCTTTTCACTTCCACATAAACCTTCACAAACACCCGACTCATATGAGTCCAGTGACGGGGCAGAGCAATTCTGAGTCACCCATGAACCTGCCTCTGCTCCGGGCAGGTCTCTCTTCAAAAGCCGTCTCATGACCACGATATTGATAAATCATTTTTAATTCTAATTATTGTTCTAGGAAGATTCAAAAAAAACCAAAAAGAGTACATGCCAGTAGTGAGCTTTCAGAATGGAGAAAGAATCACTAAACTTGGGTTTTTCTGGCAATGAATCATCAGAAGTGCAGTTGTATGTGATTATCAGTCTGATACCCATGCTCAGGAAATCACAATGGTAAGCAACTTTATTGTTGAAAAAGCTATACAGGGATGACTGTCCTACCAAACAAAGATTTCCAAAAATAGAAAGTAGTTTCCTTGGGAAGAAGAAAAATAAAAAATTCCTTGGTTGCTTTCATTTAGAATTTTAATTTTTCAGTTTAGGCTCTTGTTATCCTTTATTTATTGTCATTCTGTTACTTATTCATTCTCAACTTCACCCTGGGTTAAAAGTGAACCCCTTTTGTGAGCATAGGGTAGGACATCTTTCCCATCCTGGAGCCAGTTGTCCATCCCAAGTCCTGGTGCTGCCTCTTAATAACAACACAACTTTATCAAGCTGATGTCCTGGCCCCAGGAAACAAGAACCATGATAGAGTATCTTGCCATACAAAGCTATCTCAGGGGTTACATATGAGCTGTAGACTCCCTTTAAAATATTCAAGCTACAGTAAATCTGTGTGGCTACCAAGAGCTCTTAAAGCTAATGACTCTGAGTCTTTGTCTTCCCAGAGCTGTGGGAAATGTGTCACCTGCAAGGCCGTTTGGCTCCAGAACCTGGTAGGAACCTTGGATAGTTAGGGCTTCCTGTTCCACACCCTGCACAACTCTTAAAGAGTGAGGATGGAGAAAAAGGACAAGAGTTAAAATACAGACAACTGACTACAGATGGTGCCCTCTTTCCTGATGAGAGAAGTAAGGAAGAAGGACGAGGAAAGAGAAGGAAAAGAAAGTAGAAGGGCCCCAATGTCTGTGCCATGTTAATTCATATGCTCAGGATGTAGTACATCAAGTGAAACCCCTCAGCCTAATAGCTCATCCATGTGGTATGCCTCGAGCGCCCAGTGTTCCTGTGATCACAGCAGCTTAGTCACGTGACTTGCCTCTGGAGCTCTGTGTTCTTGAGGCTGACCTTACTGTAGCCCAGAATGCACACGTGATAGACCCCTAGCTTCAGCCACTCCCCACGTTCCTGAACCCTCCACCTGCTACTATCTATTCCTCCTGTGAAAGCCAATTCAGGCTGGTTCTCCTGATAGTCACAGAATTCAGAGCACCTGATAGTGTCACACAGCCCCAGAGTCATGAGCTTGGGGTACTGTGGGTGGACAACCACTGCCTCTCTTTAGTTTTTGGAATGCCTGGCCACCTTCCTCTGGATCCCTTGATGCCTGCTGTTGCTATTGCTCACCAGACTGAAGGCTTTGTGTCAGGTCAATAGCATGGGCTGGAATCTCTGCCCACCACAGCTGCTCCTCAGAGGCTCTGCCTGACTCATGGCATCCAATTCTTGATCCAGACAGTTTGCTCCTTATTTTGTCCTGTTAAAAATAATGGTAAACCCTAATCAGTGCCATTGCAATGTGTTAGGATCCAGAGACTAGGACCCTGAGATACCATTCCAGAAAACCATAGATCCCTAAACACCACAAATATTCAAATGGTCTCACAGTCCACCCAATCCCTGGCATCAATCTCAGCAGATGTTGGAGTTCTGCACATCCTGAAATTTGCACAGTGCTTCCTTTTGAGGAAGTGGAGCTGTCAATAAGGCAGGACTGTGGAACACACTGAGAATAAGCCTGCCAGGGAAATAACATACAGCAGGCAACCTCCAAGTACTTCAGTAAGTGCTAAAGGCGTGTGCGCAAGATATGAGGAAATCACAGAATGGGAATGCCATTGTCCCCACAGAAGTGTCAGAGAGAGATTTACAGGGTCATGAGAACAAGGAGAGCACAGAAGTGAAAGCTAACAATGGTGTCCTGGAGGCAGGAACTGAATGAGCCGAGGCATACATGAAGAAAGATACCTGTAGAGACACAGTTGGTCAGGAGGAGCCTTGACAAGTGTCAGGCTATTCACAAAGTTTTTGTTTCATGACTGGATAGAGCTGATGTATAAGTGGATTCCTCTGGCCATGATGTGAAAGATGATTCTCTTGTGGACAGGATAGTAGGAATAGTAGCCAAATATGCATCCACTGGACACGAGAATGTGGTCTGGCTGCTGTGTGACAGGATTGGTAGAACGTTTGGTGGCATGGATAGGGCAGGGTACCGGAAACCACTGTCACACTGTCAGGACATTGCTTCCAGGGATTGTGGCAAATGCTAAAAAGGAGTCACATAGGAGATCTTCAACAGACTGTGACACAGAGGGCACTGATTAAAGAACATCAAGAAAGCTGCACAGCTGTGCATACATGAGATCTGTTGCCATGTGGTGACTGAGACGCAGGAGCTGGGAGTCACAGAGGAGGGATAGGTACAGAATTCCAGGAAGAATGTGGGTACATGCAGAGACAACAAGTGTCCATGGCTGTGTTACTGAATTAGTCTGCACTGCAAGGAACAAGGGCTCCCTCTGTGGGGTGTCTTGGGAGATGTGAGAGGCACTTCCATGTGAGCACCAGGGAGAGGCCACTTGCCTGTGAGCTTCGACAGACCACTACCCACATGCAGCCCCTTCAGTCTTGTTCCCTAGCAGGGCCAGGTCTTATCAGGTGGCCTCTCCAGGAAGGCAATAGACCATAATGGGAAGAGGGATATGGGCAGTGTCTGACTTAGCAAACTTGATAAAGAATACTTACTAAATATTAGTGCTAGATTTTCTCATTAGCTTTGCTTTTTGCTTACTCTAGTCCATAGAATGGCCACATTCCTCAGAAACAAGCAGAGCATGCAATCTGCCAAGTCAGAAAGAACCCACCTGAGTGCTTTCAAAGGTTTGGACTGACCTTCAAGTCACACCAATGTTAGAAACATAAAAAATTAAAAGGTACAATCTAATTGAGTTTCCTTGGTTACAACTGGAAAACTCCAATGTTGCTTTTTATGTTCAGACAAATTGGGAGCTTCATAATGGAAAATATAACACAATTACCCTATTACTATAATTTAAAATTAGGAAGAATCACGCATAGCCTAACAATAGCTCACCTCCATCAAGATTCAGACCAATGACCACATTTAAACGATTATGTGGAAAAATACAGAAGATGACCCTGCTAGGATATCTTCATGAGTACTAGAAGCCACAAATCTACAAAAGGTATTCTTCACTGGGTTGGTTGCAATTTTTGAGTTTTTAATAACTTATTTTTAGAAAGAACAGCATAGGAGGCAGTTTGGTGATTGGGACATAGGAAAAGAACTCCACTCAGTATCAAAACCAGAGATGTTAGTGAAGCTAGAGATGCCTGGCATCCCACAGCTCTGCCCACAGCTCAGCACCACCTGGACTGACAGCTGCAGGTCAAGCTACTCAGACACAGGTAGGACATCTCACACACCTTCCATTCCAACATTCTCTGGGGTCTGTGACACACTCTCCAAAATGGTGAGAGGTGGGATGCATTGCCTACTTAGAGCTAATGAATTGCCTGTGGAGTGTGTTCATTCTCCTTTGGAAAATTTATTTTTCTCATAAATATATTGATCAAGAATGGATTATAGGTTTTTCCAAATTAAAGTTTATGAAGATAACATGTTTTCCTAAGACTATTATAAGCATTATAAATATGTTCTAATATTGCAACCTCTTTAGATCTATAAAATAAGCCCTATTTCAGGTTTACAATAAAACAAAAGAGATTGCTTTCAGTTTTATGGACTACATTTGATTTTATGTTAAATTGTGCCTTTTATGATATATGACATATTACTTTACATCTCTTAACCTAAAATTGATAATTATCTATTTTAAAAGCAGCAACATTTTACTGTTGTGTTTCATTAAACTTTAAAAAGGAGTTAACACATACATAGCTTTTGATTCTCAATGAGTTAAGTAACAAATTTATAACTTAGCTTTGAATATCTTCATTCATTTTTTTCTTGAGTACCAGAAAGTGTATCGCAGTTTGCTTCAGTGGGGAAGCTTAGCAAATTCTGAGTGCTGGAGAACAAAAGCAGAGCCAAATTACTCATAAGAGAAGTGTTCTCCCTTCAATGGGTGGTACGGGCTGCATCCAGGCTTGAGCATAGGGGAAGACCTGCATTATTGATTTTTTAAGAGGCTTTTGGAATTTATTCATGTATTTCTTTAATATACACCATTAAATTGAGTTTAACCCACTATATGTAAGAAGGCTTCTGTTGCTCTTTGTCTCTCATATATATAGCATGTAAATTATATACATATATATGAAAAATATCTCCACCATAAAATGGTATTGTATTATTGTCCTTAAGGATAAAAAGCACTGCAACCCAGATGAAAAATAATTGGTTATCTTTCCATAATTTTGTTTTATTTTATGCATGTATAATACATCTTTTGGACAATGAATTTCTGCAAACTATGTTGTTCATACCATACTAGGGGAGTATGTCCTTCTTAATATAGCTTTGTGATGCCTGTTAGAACAGAAAGCAAGTATCGTGCTCAAACTAGAATCTCCTTTCTCTGTGGGAACAGCAGTCGTGGGCTCAATGATGCATCGACTCTCTCTTGTTCAACCTTCTATATGCATGAATTACTTACATCAGTACTAATTCATCATTTTTTTCTTTAGTCAGAAAAAACTCTAAATGTAAACTAAAATTATATTGTTTTTGTTTGAGCAAATTGTTACATCTGTTGATACCATGATAAAAGCGAGAAAATATTCTTCTGACCCCATTTAACACATTCCATGAGTTTTGCTTAAAATCGTAATAGCATTAAATATTCAAAATAATACTCACTTGTTTATGGATGTATATTTGTAAAATAATTCTAAATTGCTAAATAATGTTGTAAAAGTAGAATTTAAATTCCTGGTTCCACCCAAAATGGAGTAAGCTCACCACTGAGTATCAGCACCACAAAGAACAACTGAAAACTGCAGGTGAAAGTCAAGAAGCAACTGCTGTGCCTAGAAAGCTAGAAGCAAGCAGGACAGGGAGAAGAAAAGAAGCGAGGGAGCCCCCAGTCTAGCAGCAGCTCCCATTTTTCTACTTAAATATTTTGTTTTCTTCTATCTCCAGCCTTGACTCAAACATAGACTGGGAAACTATACAAAAATGGAAGACAAAAACACAAGAAGTTTGTGCTCATCAGAGAATAGGGAAAGTTTCTGTGTTG
>NW_004524696.1:5385536-5401295 GCF_000260255.1 Octodon degus | reverse complement strand
TCTCTCGGTCTCTTTCTCTCTCTATCACTCTCTCTTGCACTCTCTCTTCTAACCTCATTTCAAAGCTGCATGATTAATAAATCAAAAGAAATAATCCATCCCTTGGAGCATAGAATTACAAAAGAAGCTCTAGGCAAACCAGGGCCATGGGGACAATGTCCCCCTTTCTTCTTCTTTTTTTATATTTTTTCCATAATTTTATTGAGAAACAAATAGCAATGACACAGTTTCAAATCAAACTGGTAGGACAGTTTCAATAATTAACACATCACATACACTTTTCCTAGTGGTTATTTGCTGTACAAGATGCAGACATGATATCCTATTTACAAACTCCATTAGAACAAATCCCTCTATTCATTAAAAGAATGTAACTATATATCTATCCTAACCATTTTGAATACACAGATACAAAATGGACATTCATCTGCATCCTCTTTTTTGTTTAGTTCCATCATTTGAATATTATAGGTGTGTTAACTCAGCAACATATTCTAAAAGAGTCCAGTAGTCCATAATAGTATTGGGTCTTCCACTTGACTGGCAATGTCAGAAATTGTTGACCTGAGTCTCCTACAGCTCAACATAACAGCACGGTTTTACTTCTTATACTTCGTTTTTATACTTTTCTGCTGGATGGTTAAAACCAAGAAAAAGCCAGACCTATGCAACAAGAGTTGTAGCTTTTGGATCTGATAAGGTCAGTGAAATCCCCTCAGGATTTATCCTGAGATCCTGTACCTCAGATTGTAGTGCCTTTGTCAGTGGCAGCCATGTGGATGAGTCATGGCCATTGCTTGGTCAATGTGCTCTCTGTGAAAGCCTGAGAGAATGTTCTCTCCATGTGACTCTCCTTAGGCACACTCTACATCATTAATCACTTTCCTCTGTGGCCCCATAATCTCCTTGATCAGAACTTTTGGGGCACTACTGAGTTACATGACATTACAGTACAAGTTCTCATATGTCCTGAGTCTTAATTGACCTTGGAAGGCTAGAGCCAAAATGTTGGCTTTCCTGGTGGCCCTCCTTTTTCTGTAATTTTGGTCTGCAAACTTAGGTTGTTAACCCTTCAGAAGAGAAGCTTATTGTTATTACCATACATCCTGGGCTGTTAAGCGTAACCTCACTATCTGTCTGAATATCAAACATCTTAGGCATAATATGGAACAGGTATTTTTCATCAAGTATTGATATGTTGAACTTTAAGTCCCTACAGAATATGATGGAAAAAAGCAATTAAAAATTAGAATATATTTTTTAAATTAGGCATAAAGAATTATATAATTCTTCTGTTTACACGTAAGTCCAGAAATCTAACCTTATACCACCTTGAAGCAGGACAGTCCCACAACATTCTTTTTCTTGTCTCCTGCCTTCATTCACCACCCCCTTCTTTTTGAACAATCATCTACCTGAAAGACAGCATGGCAGCAACTGGCATGACATAACAAGCAGCCCGTATTCAGAAGACCAGAATGACAGGCACTGCAAGTGTGAACCTACCATTACAAATTGCCATCTATTGTCTTACATTGCTTTACTTGATGGGAGAAGTCACATGGAATGTTTGCTGCCAATAGTAGTGCCTAAAACTCCGATGCTCCTTCCAGCAGCAGAACCAGGGAAGTAAGAAAGTCTGGGTAGATGTTGGAAAGGACAGAGCCAAAATGGGGATTCTGTGACTGCACATAGGAAGTAGCAAGTCAAGACACATCCCCGCTCACACTCTGAACACATCCTGAGATGTGTGGCCAGGGTTTTGTCTAACAAGCTACTGTGAAAGCACCCCCAACCACTGCCTTCTTGCAGGCACCCCAGACAAGGCTGCAAGGAGCAGACATAAACCACATGGCAAAGGCTCAAAAACAGGAACCCAACTGGGAAAATGGCTGAGTTGGTCAAGGTTCTCCAGAGAAACAGAACAATTACGAGATTGCAAATAAATGAAAATAGATAATAAAAAAAATAGACAGGAATGCAGATTAGAGAAGTAAAAATAAAAATAAAAAAGAAACAATAGAAAAAAAATAAATAGTAAGCCTAAATACATTTACTTTAATAATTATATCAGTTGGGGAAGTAGCACAACTGCCTGGTAAGCACAAGGTCCTGAGTCTGATTCCCAGTACTAATATATATAGTGTACTGTCATACTAAAACAGAGAAATTGCTAGGTTAATTAAGGAAACAAGAGCCAACTACAACTATATTTTATCCATATGAAAACCTACCCCCCCCCCCAAACACATGGTCCTAAATGTGATTCCTGGTACTGCAAAATCAAATAAAATGAGGGCTGGCCAAATAGCTCAGCAGATTAAAGTGCCTCCAAGCAGCCATAGGGGCTGGGTGTTAGATCCCCTGGGTCTGCCCTACCAGCCCCACCCCCAGGGCACACTGAGGTGGCAAATGAGACTGGGCATGGTGGCATGTGTCTGTAATCCCAGCTCTTGGAAGGCTGTGAACAGGCACATCACTGCAAGTCTGATCTAGTAATGAGACCCTGAACACACTGTAGACCCTTCCCTAAAATACAAAAACAAAAATTAATAAAATAAAATAATAATAAAAATAAAATACTACTTTGAACTTAATGATAAATCTATTAAAAGTAAAATGACTTATGAATATCTGCCATGTAAGCACTAATCAGGAGGAAGCTCAAGTGACTCTGTTAATATCAAGTCAACCTCTGAGTACTAAAAGTGATCATAGATAAAAGTACATGCAAAATTGCCAAGACTCATCCAGATGGCTGATGCTGACAAAAGATCTACAATGTGCTGTACATGGTTCCAGCATAAATCCTGAGGGGATTTGACTGACCTTGTCAGATCCAAAAGTTACATTTCATGTTATATAGGTCTTGCTTTAATTTGGTTGTAACCATCCAGCAGAAAAGTGTAACCATGAGGTATAAAAAGTAAAGCTATATTAATATGCAGAGCTGTAAAAGGCTCAAGTCCACCACTTCTGACAACTGATAACTCACTACTATTATGGAACATTGGACCATATTGAGTTATTTTGCTGAATTCAAATACCTACAATCTTCGGATTGGCATCAAGTATGAAAAGGTCCTTTAAAGACTTCTCCAAATACAGCATCTCTAACTACAGTGGAACACCCATCTCTGACAAAACAAAACAAAAAGGATATGTTGGGAGCCAAAGAAGCTAGGAAATTGATCAAATGTGTGGAGGTGGAACTAGGCCTCAGTGTCTAAAACAAACAAGCTGCCTCCGTCCTGAGATCAACATCCTGTCTAGTTAAGGTCAGCTATTAGTTGCTAGGCAACCTTGTGTCACGTGTTACTAACTTTGCAAAATTATAAGTAAAGGACTGTTTTGTTGTGAAAAATAAAAGAAAGAAAAAATATATGTATGTATACACAAGATTGTTGGGATCGATATATAGCTACTTTCTCTTAGTTTACTGAGAAGAAAGGTTTGTACTAATATTGTTTAGACAAAATACCTTGTCTGCATCTTGTCCTCTGAATAACTATTACAAGGACAACAATATGCAATGTATTAATTATGGTAACTTGCCCTACTCACCCCTACTCACCTGTTTTGAAATGGTTTCATTGCTATTTTATCTTTTTTTCTCATTGAAATTAATTTTAAAAAGAAAAAAAGTACATACAAAATAACAAAAAGTGTCAATTTGTCATGAAAAAATAATCATAAGGGAATGTGAAGCTAATAGAGCTCCAAAAGACACAAAGCAAAAACTTCTGGAACTATAAGTAGAAAAATCCCTCAGCACATGTTTAAATGGCCACGTAAGCTAAAAATAAACTCCTAAATAAACCAGGAGACAAAGATTAAGTCTCAAAATAAATATTTAAAATACATTTTAACTGAGTGTGGTGGTACATGCCTGTAATCCCAGTCCTGGGAAACTTGAAAGCAGGAGGATCACTATGAGTCCAAGCTGTATAGTGAGACCCTGCACAAAAATAAGAATAAGAATAAGAATAATAAAATATATTTTAAATGGAGTACAAGTGATAATATATCTCAAAGTTATTGTTAAATTAATGTTTATAGGTAAATTTCAAGCATTACTTAATGAAAAAAAGGTGAAAGCTCTTGTTAAAAAACAAGAAAAAAGTGAAGCAAATCCAAAATCATCAGAAGTGAAATAATAAGACAAGAGCAAAAATTAAAGAAATATATATTTTTTTTGTATTTTAGGGAAGGGTCAACAGGGTGTTCAGGGTCTCACTACTAGAACAGACCTGCAGTGATCTACCTGTTTACAGCCTCCCAAGAGCTGGGATTACAGGCGGGAGTCACCACGCCCAGTCTCAATCACTGTCTCAGCACACACACACACACACACACACACACACACACACACACACCCGGTGGGGGGGGGGGACACAGCAGGCCTGGGGATCAAGCCCCAACCACTGAGCCTGCTTGTAGGCACTTTAATCTGCTGAGCTATTTGGCCAGCCCCAAAGAAATTTAAAATGGAACATAAGGCTATCAAAAACAAGACATACTGACTCCTTAAATGCCAATAAAATCATTCTGCTAAACTAACAAGGAAGATGAAGGATGATATATATTAGCAATATCAACAATGAATAAAGAATGAATATTTCTCACAAAAGTACAATTAGAGCTCCCATTCAACACCACTATGCCCCTGCTGTGTATTTTTCCAGAACTGAAAACATCACACCACAGTGGTGTATGTACACTCATGTCTATAGCAGCACACTTTATCATAGCTGAATCTCCGAAACAACCGAAGCTGAGGAATGGATAAAAAGATGTACTATTGTTATATACATTGGAGGATTACTCAGATATAAAGAATGATGAATTCAAGGGTTTTATATGTAAATAGATGCAACTAAGGTTATAACCATAAGTGAAATAAATTAGACCCACATTTGTGACAAGGCAAGAAAAACAAATAAAAAGATCCTAAATTCCCAAAAAGAAAGAAATTATATGCATGAACTATCTGGTGATCTACATTAAAAAGTTCCCTGGAAGTTGACTTTAACAAGAAAAACAGTTTTTCAAGTTGAACGTACCA
Organism: Octodon degus; assembly: GCF_000260255.1. NCBI lineage: Eukaryota > Metazoa > Chordata > Mammalia > Rodentia > Octodontidae > Octodon > Octodon degus. The sequence goes on along the minus strand of NW_004524696.1, from coordinate 5,396,230 downwards.
AGTACAGACACAGATAACAGCAAACGTAAAATAATCTGAAGATCATTAGTACTCAGGTGAGTGAAAATTTAAGGCAGAAGACAGCATATCAAATGCCTATTGAGGGCTGGGGAGATAGCTCAGTGCATAAGCTCCTGCCCGGCAAGAGCAAGGTCCTGAGTTTGATAACCGGTACCACATGTCATGTGGGCCCTGGAACCCCAGGAGGGCTGAGTCAGCCCTGAAACTGGGTGTGGAGATGCATGGCTGTAATCCCAGCACTAGGGAGGCTGACACAGCAGTTCACTAGGAGTCTGAACTGCACAGCAAGAAGCTGTATCAAAATCAAAATCAAAAATAAAATTCAATGCCTATTGAAACAGCTAAAATTTTAGCAAATAATCTTGACATTGTCAAATAGTAGCAAGGATGCAAAGCAACCAGAAATTCCATTCATTGCTTGTTAAGGATGCAAAATGGTAGAGCAACGCTGGAGAACAGCGGAGCAGATCTTTTATTGAAATAAAGTTGAACATATACTTGGTACCTAAACCAGAACAGTATTTGCAGATATTTATTAGAAAAAGAAATGAAATTCTACATCTTAGAGAGAGAGAGAGAGAGAGAGAGAGAGAGAGAGAGAGAGAAATAGTTATAGCAGCCTTTTCCACAATTCTCAAAAGCTAGAAAACTGCCCAATGCCCTTCATCCGTAAAATGGATTAATAAGCTGGTGCAGGAAAAATGAGTCTCATTCCCTGCCATAAATGAATAAATCACCATCAGTACACATATCATTTGCGCAAATTGCCACTTCTCTCTCTACAAGATGCAGCCAGACTCTGAAGACCATCCATTACATGACTGAATTTATTTGAATTTCTGGAAATGTGAAGTCGTGAGGAAGCAAAGCTGATCGATGCTTGTCAGAGATTCAGGCTTTGACTGCAAGAGTGGCCATGAAGCGATTTCCTAGTGGTGAGCGAGCTATCTCACAGTTCCCTTGTGATGGCAGCTGCACGACTGTGCATTTTACAGAAATCATGGACCAGAACAGCAAAAACGTTACTTGGGGCAAAGGGGGAAATGAAATTGAAATTGACTAAGATATGCACACGGTGTGCCGATTTCCCCAAATGCACTTACTTCAGCATTGTGTAATATTAATATACACTAATGAAAACTATTGGTACCATTTAATTCAAAGGAAAATAATTTTAATTCAAAATAAAGCACTGTAAAAGAAATATAACCCAATAATTAAATCAGGTCTTCAGAAGTATTCACTCCTCCCAAGCTGTGTGGTAGGGCCACCATCATATTCAGGGCCCCACACTGACAAAACTGAAGCTATGTGGTACCTAACTGCACTCTCAAAAATTAATTTAAAAAAGAACTAAGTCATTAAAATCATAAAGTATAAAACTAATTTAGAAGAGTTGAGTCATTTAATTATTAGAAAATAACATTAAAATATTGATTAAGAACCTAAATGGGAAAGGTTATTAAAAAGTTATCAAAAATATAAAATATTCAGATTCAACATTATTCATTGCCAATCTCAGACTCAAAAAACATTTCAGGTTTTTACATAAAATATTATTCAAGTGTTATAGCTCTTTTGGAACCATTCTACCAAGTTTTCTGGCAACTCTACATTTTAAAAAAAAAACTATTATTCAGCATCACAAATAAAATTTTAGTGGCAGAGCACATTTTATGAGTTAAATACATTAAAAACAAGCATTTTACAAAGTGAAGTAAGTGGCAGAAATTACAGCTCACTGCAAATGACTACAGTACAGAAATGCATCAGGCAGTACTTCCGTGCAGATTCAATTCTGAGCAGTGCTTGAATCTGGAGAGCCTCCCCCCATTACTATCTGTTTCAGTACCATATTCCTTGTTATTTGAAGTTTAAATCCTACAAATACAGATGATTATTGCTGATGAACTTTGAAGAAATTTTTCAAAATGAATAATTGCACTTCTACTATTCTAGAATACTTAATGTTCCAGACGTCATGAATGTGAGTTTAAAATTATATTATCAATACTGAAATTAAAGATTCATACTGTAACCTTAAAGATAAAGCAGTGACAGATTTCAAAATAGTTGGTTCCCCTGAAAGTTAGGTCATGTGATATGCAGCATTTGTTCTGTATTAATTGCCCTCTATCATTCCATAAAAACTAAAACAAATCAGTTTCTAACCACTCTGTTCTTTACCCTATGCATGACAGCCTGCCATGCACAAGATACGTATGCACAATGCAGACACACTGTCAAATTCAAGACTGGCCCAGTGGTTCTTCTTTAGTTCCCATACAGAAGCTGTGACCTAACACAATGTAAAGAGCTATCTTTGAAACCAGACCCAAATCCAGCCCAGAAAACTTGTATCTTTTCATATATATGGAAAAGAGAAGAGTCAAAGCAAATAACACAGAGAAGGTAACAAGTCTTTCTTTCCACAAGGCTGAGTACACTCCTTCCCTCCCTGATTGTTTTGCAGCTGTAACACCAGCTCTCAGGACCTAAGAGCTCTGTATTTCGGGGATGTGATGACGGAGGTGTCAGCGAAGAGCAGGGCCTGTGGAGCTCCTCGGACCTGCAGCCTCTGCACAAGGGAGAATGTCTAAGTCCCTTGTCAGCAGAGACAGGAACCCTCTGGGAAGGGAATCTTTCCAGAAAGGAATCCCAAGGCTTCCCTAGGTGCCTCTGGGTGTGGTGCATGCCATGGCGGTCTCTGCAAGTAAAGATTTACCCACTAGGTGGTGCCAGACTTCCTGCGGCAACCCCTGTGGACTGTCTTAATAAAAGGACTCTCTAAAATACCGTTTAATAAAACCTCTTTTTCCACAATAAATAGTAGAAACATCTGAGAAATGTGCTTAGACTTACCCTGGCTTGGCCAGAACGTGAATAGGCATGAAGTAAAGATGGTAACATAGGAGAATCTCAAAACTGCTGAAGGGAAAGGAAGTGGCCCTTGGAGTCTAAAATCACTAAATGTGGCATGAAATTTGCTGCATTCAACCACACTACGTTCTCTCTAAGTCCATGTCCACCCCGAGTTTCAGAACACGCTGTCATCTGGAGCCAGAGTCTTTGCAGATGTAATTCCTCTGGTGAGGTCACACTGGAGCGCAGTGGGCCCCAAGCCCAGCACTACTGCTGCCTTATCAGAGCAGCAGAGGTCGTCACAAGACTCAAGACTGGAAGAGCAGGGAGGGACGTAGCTGCAAACCAAAGAGTGCCCAGGGCTGTTGCGGTCCTCCTAGAGGTGGGAGGATCCTCCCATGGCACTCCAGTGGAAGTACAGCCCTGAGGACACCTAAATTTCACACTTCTAGCTCCAGGGCTATAAGAGTATAAATTTCTGTCATTATGAGAAATCTCGTTTGAAACACTTTGTTAAAGCAGCCACAGGAAACTAATAACCTAGATTTTGGGGCTTGGCATGACTGCACCTGAGAAGAGGCAATAGAGACAGCCTTACTCTCAAGCTTATCATGCCCTGAGAACTGCACAGTGATATTGGCTACTTGTGACTGTGCCTTTGTCTAGGATGACTGAGGACACCAGATGCTGATCCATCTCTGCTTAGTCACAATGAATTTATACCATCTCTTCGGAAAAGCGTAATTTAACAAGCTCCCAGCCTTTCTGTTCTTTGGCTTCTTGTTCTTAGACATGAATAGCTTAAAGTCTGGAACATGCTGCTGATAATTAGTTGTTATTTACAGTTCATCCTACACTGGTTGAAAAGACGCCTTCTAGTTGAGACAGCTCCCATCATCTAGTTACAGCGTTAGATCACTGAGACTCCCTTCTCTGTTCAAATTCATTAAATGTGCAAGATCCATCAACATTTCTTTGGCTTTCTGGAAACAGTTATGTCCAGAATAAATTACAGTGTACCCAACCCAAATATAGCATTTCTTGGTCATGTTTATAGCACCTCAGGTAGAGGCTTAGCTTCATTTCTTATTTTTTTGTGTTAGCATAGAATTTGAAAATTTCAGGCTCCTTTGATTTGCAGAGATTCAGAAATCTCCACCAAAATAATGCATTAAATAGAGAAGAAATGCCAGGTCCACAAAGCTGTAAGTTCAGAGAGAAGACTGCCATCCTCCGACCTCCATGCCATCACTTCCAGTCACACCCTGGCACCAGTGAGCCTATAGAAGGCATAGGACCCTCACTATCTCTCTTACTTTTAGGTTTCTAACTTTTCTGTGTTCTGAAAATCCTGAGGATTATTCTCGTGCAGCCCTCTTTCTCATTGCAGCCACTTCCGCTCCAGGTTGTATCCCCCAATCTCATAATAAGATTCTGTCATTGCTCCTACCAAGCTCTACCTTTGTCATAATCTCTGTGTTTTGAACATCAGTATAGACAATCCTTCCTTATCTTGAGTCTTTTATCTGCCCTCTTTCTTCCATGCTAACTCCACCACTCATTTTTATGCCCACATAATTACTAATAAGAAGAATCACATCTAGATTCACATGTTAGTATATCTAATATGGATCATCTTAGGCCTATAAATCATCTTTCCTAAAACCTTGTCTTTACTCCATGTCTTAGTTCCCCTGTTTCACTGCTGAGACAAAATACTCATAATACCCTGAGAACTGCATGGTGATATTGGCTGCTTAGGCAGCAAAGCAAATGCATACTTTCTCTTTTTTATTTTTTTTTATTACTATTATTTTTTTAGGGAAGGGTCTACAGGTTATTCCGGGTCTCACTGTATAGATCAGACTTGTAGTTATCTACCTGTTTACAGCCTGCCAAGAGCTGGGATTACAGGTACATGCCACCAGGCTTAGTCTCAATCACCATCTCAGTGTGCCTGGGGGGCAGGGCGGGCCCTGCAGGCCCATATCCAATGCTGGCTGCCACGCCTGCTTGCAGGCGCTTTAATCCACTGAGCTATTTGGTCCACCCTAAACCCATAGTTCTGAATGTACCTTTGTCTAGGATGACTGAGGACACCAGATATTGATCCATCTCTGCTTAGTCATGATGAATTTATACAGTATCTTCAGAAAACCATAATTTAGCAAGCTCCCAAAGTTAAACAGTGAAAGGTTTATTTTGGCTCACAGTTTGTAGAGGTTTCAATCCACAGCCAGCTAGCTCCAAGACAGGGTGGGTGGAAAGGGGCATTGCAAAGGAATAAACAGTCTAGGCAAGGCAGATAGATGGCAGCAAAGCAGTGACAGAGCTGCAGCAGGAGCAGCAGAGGTCTTCTTTCTGTCCTTTCTATCCTATGCAGGCCACCCAAGGCATACCCTTAACCCCAGCATGATGCTCTTAATCCTAGCAACACATAATCTGGATCCAGCCTCCTCCAAATTGCCTCCTCTGAGACTGTATAAGGCCTTGGAAGGACATATAGATACAAGCCATAACATCCCAGTCCTTCTCTACAAACCTTCCATCCCACCACGTGGAGCTCACTTCACATAATTCATAATTCCTTTGTTTAGAGAAACTCATCTCAGGGTCAGGGTGATGGCTCAGTGGAATAAGTGCTTCCTTGGCAAGCGCAAAGGCCTGAGTTCAATCCCTGGGTCCACCAAAAAAAAAAAGAAAGAAAAAGAAAAAAGAAAAAGAAAGAAAGAAAGAAAGAAAGAAAGAAAGAAAGAAAGAAAGAAAGAAAGAAAGAAAGAAAGAAAGAAACTCATCTTAACTGATCCTCTGTTGCTTTTTGAGTTGCCACTTGGCATGGAACTAACCTCACTGGCTACTTCATGCCTAGGCAAGCATTGCAAGGGATATCAAGGGAAAGGCATTTCACCCAAGTGGGCCCACAGATCTCAGAGGTGCAACAATTCACAATGCTTTTTCTACTGTTAATAATGTCCTTCAGTCTTACTATGGTTGGCATTTTCTTCCAAACAGTTCTGCATAAGGCTGCCTTGTGCACTGCTAGATGCCTAGAAGTCTCCAGCACCTGTTCACAAGACACCACATCATTCTTCCTATTCCAAGTTGTGACAACCACCTATGTCTCCATTCACTCCCAAATAATCTATGAGAAGTAAAACACTCCCTATGCTCTAAATGTTTTCACTCCTCTACCTGTTTTTGTTAAGCTCTCCTTTTCTTCTAACCTCAGTCTCTCATCTTTCATTGTCACTATCAACTGAGGCTCTATTTTATTACTGAGAGTATTGATTCCTATACTAGAAAACATCTTTGTGCTCCCACTCTCAAATCAGTGCACTCAGCCAGTGCCACCAGCCACTACCCTCTTCTCCCATTATTCTTCATCAAGGCCTGCTCTATCTCCTCTCCATGAGGCCATCCTCTGTCTCTGGGTAGAGCAGCCACATTGCCCCCTGTTATGGTTTGTGTCTCGTAGTCCCTCCAAAGCCTCATGCAGTCATGGGGTGAGGACTTCTAGAGTTTGTGTTAACTCATGATCCACTGGGATTATGTGTGATCCAAGGCTGGGATTATGGGTTTTAGTACTGCTGGGATTACCTATAGGTGGGTAAGTACTGGGAAGTACCCATAGGTGTGAGTACTTCCCCTACCCTGGGGCAGGTAATTTGCATTACAATGTAAGGTGGGAAGAGAAGCTAGTTGCCTGAGCTGCTGCTACCCCTCCCTTGCACTCTTGCTCCTGGCCACCACCATGAAAGGTTGCTTTTTGCTCTGTGATGCTCTGCGTTGGACCCAGCTGAGTATGGACTGAAACCTCCAGTAACTGTGAGCTAAATGAACCTTTCCTTCCTTCATTTTGAGTGTCAGGTATTTGTCCCAGCAATGAGAGAAGAGTAACTAAGACACCCCCACATCCTACATGAGGGTATTCCTCCAGAAATAACCTGCTCCCATGCCTCACCAACTTTTCCTCTGATCTGGACCGTATGAATCAGTGTACAAGTACACTGGAATTTCCTCCACTTCAAAACATGGAACTGTAAAATCTTCACACTCTGTTATCCCCAGGTGTGTGCCAATTCATTTCTCCACACTTTTTCAAAAAACTTACTCCAAGGAGTCATCTGTGCTCACGTTCTCCAGCTCTCTTCTCTTTCCTTGGAACTATATTGTGTTCATAGAAAGAACAGGTAATTCTTTTAAATCCAGTGACAATCAGCCTTGCATTATATTCCAGCACAGCAGGAATATAAGGCTTATATATATTATATAAGGCTGATCATAGTCTCCTCCTAAAAGCAGCTCCCACTGTGGTTTCCAGGTCACAGCAGTCTGCTCCATTCTCTTACTGCTTCCTATTCCCAATTATTTTGCTGGTTTTTCTTTATCTTTCCAAATTCAAAAGGATACAATGCCCAAGGCATGTAGTCTGAATTTATCATCTTGTCTCAGAGCACCCACCTCTTGTGGAACACAACCAGCTCCATAACTCCAATGTGTCTGCAGGCTGATAGCTCACCAATGTGCAAGCCCTTCCCAGGTCCCTCTCCAGGATTCCACCCCGTCCTATAAACCTAGGTAGCTGCCCAAGATACTTCCTTTCACACCAAAAAGAGAACTCCAGATAAAAATTTTCAAATCCAAGCATGTTTTCCTCAGGTCAGTTAATCACAACTACCTTCAGGCCAGCACCCTTTCTTGAATTCTTTATCTTCTCATGTTCTGTACCTTTGTCTCTCAGCTACTCCTGTGTTAACTTTCCCCACAAAACACATAATTAATCAGCCTCATTTTTACTGTCTGTTGTCAACAAGTGAACCACATGGAGGACATGGGTGTTTTGCTGTCTTCTTCACTGAGGCATCTGCAGCAGTGAGTGCTCCATAAATATTTGCTGAATTAACACAAAAGTGAATGTGCCTTCAGTTTCCTATGGGCTGCCACTGTTCCATGTATCAAAACTGAATGGCTTCAGCACAGGACCCCTCTGAGGAATGACTACAGTGGGATCCTTCTACTCTAGAAAAACAGGATAAAACTGTCTGGGTCACAGAGAATCATGGTGAGGTGCATGGTATAGGAAGCCAGTCAATCCATATTACTAGTATTTAATCCTTACGTGTAGAATGTAATTTATTTTTTTGTTTTGTTTTGTTTTGTTTTGTTTTTGCAGAATGGGGAATGAACTCAGGCTCTTGCACTTGCCAGGGAAGCACTTATTCCACTGAGCGATCTCCCCAGCCCCTATTTTATTCAGTTTTAAATTTAATTTTATTGAGAAAGAAATAGCAATGAGATTTCAAAGAAGGTTAGTAAGACAGTTAAAATAATACATTGCATATTGTTCTCTTTGTAGTAGTTATTCATAGTACAACATGTAGATATGATATCTTGTCTAAACACTATTAGTACAAATCTTTCTTCTCATTGAACTAAGAGAAAGTAGCTGCATAAATATACTAATATATATATATATATATATATATATATATATATATATATATATATATTAACTACAAAATGGTCCATCATTTGGATCCCAATTTTTTGTTAGTTTTGTCAGAGACAAGTATTCCATTACCATTCAAATATTTTAGGTGTATGAATTCAGCAAAATAATCCAATAGAGTCTAGTAGTCCATAATAGTAGCCAGTTATCTGCAGGATGGCCAATGTCAGAGGCTTTTGGCTTGAGCTTTTTATAGCTCAGCATATTAAGAGAACCTGTACTGTAATATCCTGTAACTTAGTGGTGTCAAAAATTTTCAGTTCAAGTAGATTATGGGGCCACAGAGGAATGTGAGTGATGATGTAGAGAGTGTGTAAGGAGAGTCAGATGAAGAGAAAACATTCTCTCAGGCTTTCACGGAGAGCAAATTGGTCAAGCAATGGCCATGACTCATCCACATGGCTGACACTGGGAAAGGATCTACAAACTGTAGTACAAAGTTTCAGGGTAAATCCTGAGGGGATTTGACTGACCTTATCAGATACAAAAGTTACATTGCTTGTTATGTAGGTCTTCTTTATCTTGGTCTTAATCATCTAGCAGAAAAGTATGAACCCGAGGTATAAAAAGTAAAACCACAAAGCCAATACTACACAGACTACTGAAAGATGATCTAGAGAGGGACCTAAATGAACGGAACTCCACAAATGAGAACAGAAGGAACCCACTAAATAGGGGAAAAACAATTAAACAAAAGAGAAAAAGGAGTAAACAACAGAAGGAAAATAACATGTCAATCAAGATTCAATACATCTCAATTATAACCATTAATGTAAATGGACTTAATAAACCAATTAAAAGAAAGAAAGGGCACAGCGCATCAGCAAACAAAATCCAACAATATGCTGTATACAAGAAACACACTTAACTCATAAAGAAATTCATAGGATAAAAGTCAAAAGATAGAAAACAATACTACACACCCCAGCCCTCAGAAAAAAGTAGGGGTAGCAATCCTATTCCCAGATAGTCTCAAATTCAAAGGAAGAATGATCAAACGAAATAAGGAAAGCCACTATATACTCATCAGAAGAAAAATTCAAGAGGAAGAGGTAACACTCATAAATATGCATGCATCAAACATGGGAGCACCCAACTATATAAGACAAATCTTAAAGGACATGAAAAATCTAATATCCAATCCCACAAACTTAACAGGAGACCTTAACACTTCTTATTCAAATAAGATAGGTCAAACAGACAAAAACTTAGCAAAAAATGTAGCAGAACTAAACCAGAGTTTGGAACAAAATGATTTAGTACACATATACAGTGTTCCACCCAACCACAGCTGAATACACATTTTTCTTCAGCTGCACATGGGTCATTTTATACAATAGACCACATGCTAGTCCATAGGTCATGCTTAAGTATATACAAGAACACAGAAAGTATCCCATGCATTTTGTCTATCCACAGTGCAATGAAACTGGAAATAGATGACAAAACCAGGAAAAAAAAACCCTAAATACATGGAAATTATACAATATCTTCCTCAGCAATCAATGGGTCACAGATGAAATTAAACAAGAAATTGAACAATATCTATAATTCAATGAAAATTCCAGCACAACTTATTGGAATTTATGGAAGGTGATGAAAGCAGTTCTCAGAAGGAAATTTATAGCTGTGAACTCACACATTAGGAAAACAGAACAGGAACAAATAAACATCGTAATGCTGTACCTCCAACAAAAAGAAAATGAAGAGCAACCAAATCTGAAACCCAAAGAAGGGAAGAAATCATAAGCATTAGAGCAAAAATTAATTCAATCGAGAGGAAGAAAACAGTTCAAAGAATTAACGAATCAAAAAGCAGGTTCTTTGAAAAACTAAATAAAATTGATAAGACCTTAGCTAACCTCATCAAAAAGAGGAAAGAAAAATTCAAAAACAAACAATAAAGAATGAAACAGGTGTAATTAACACAGACTCAGTGAAAATTCAGAAGATTATCAATACCTACTTTAAGAATCTTTCCTCTCACAGAATAAAAGACACAGATGAAATGGACAGATTCCTAGAAAGGTAAAAATTACCAAAACTGAATCAAGAAGATAAAACAACTCTCAATAACTCAATAACAGCCAATGAAATACAAAATGTAATTTAAAAACTTACCAACAAAGAAAAGTCCAGGTCCTGAAGGACTTACAGCTGAATTCTACAAGAAATTTATGGCTAATATAGTCCCTATACTGCTCAAACTCTTCATTAGGAACTGGGGCGATGGCTCAGTAGAATAAGCACTTCCCTGGCAAGGGCAATGGCCTGAGTTCAATCCCTGGTTCCACCAAAAAAA
>NW_004524696.1:5383510-5384831 GCF_000260255.1 Octodon degus | reverse complement strand
TCTATCACCACTCCTATTTAATATAGTTCTGGAATCATTAGATAGAGCCATTAGACAAGAGGGAAAAGCAGAAGGAATAAGAGTAGGTAAAGAGGAAATTAAATTATCATTATTTACAGATGGCATGGTGCTTTACTTAGAAGACCCAGAAAACTTCACCAAGAAGCTACTAGAATTGATACACAAATTCAAGAGCATAGCAGGATACAAAGTCAATGCCCCAAAGTCAATAGCATTCCTCTATACAGATAACAAACACACTGAGAGGGAAATTAGAGAAACAAGACCTTTTACAATAGCACTGTGGAAAATGAAATACCTTGGAATTCATCTAACTAAAGTAGTCAAAGATCTTTTCATGGGAAATTACAGTACTCTGACAAGAGATCGTAGAGGATTTCAGAAAATAGAAAGATATTCCATGCTCCTGGATAGGAAGAACCAACATTATGAATATGGCCATGCTCCCAAAATTTCTGTACAGATTTAATGCAATCCCTATCAAACTACCACCAACATACTTCCAAGACCTAGAGAAATCATTCCTAAAATTTATTTGGAACCAGAAAAGACCTAGAATAGAAAAGGCAATCTTAAGCAACAAAGAAAAGACATTACAAACCCTGACTTGAAATTATTCTACAAGGCTACTCTGATAAAATCAGCATGGTACTGGCAACAAAATAGACCTGAGAATCAATGGAATAGATTAGAAGATGCAGAAGCCTCTACGAACACACTCAGACACCATATTTTTGACAAAGGGGCCAAACATGTTCACTGGAAAAAGATAGGCTCTTATAAAAAAACGCTGCTTGAAAAACTGACTCTCTACTTGTTGAAAACTAAAATTTGACCCAGGTCTATCACCATGCACTAAGCTAAATTCAAAGTGGACTAAAGATCTAAACATTAAAACAGAAACACTACATCTCCTGGAAGAGAAAGTAGGAGGAACTCTTGAAGACATAAGAGTAGGCAAATAGTTCATGAACAAAAATCAAATAGCATGGGTAATACTTGAAAGAATTAACAACTGAGATCTCCTTTTATTGAGAAGTTTTTGCATGTCAAAAGAAATTACCAACCAAAAAACCCCACAAATTTCAAAAAAATCTTGACTAATAAGCACTCAGATAAAGGTTTGCCCTTTAGAATTTATAAAGAACTAAAAAGCATTAGGACCCCTAAATTTAAAGACCCAATCCAGAAATGGGCATCTAAGATGAACATACACTTCTCAGAGGATGAATTTAAAGAAGGGAATAAATATATGAAAAAATGTTCCACATCAATAGCCATCTGTGAAATGCAAATTAAA
>NW_004524696.1:5377614-5382922 GCF_000260255.1 Octodon degus | reverse complement strand
AGCTAGGAAACATGACAAATGTGAAACCATACATTTATATGTACAAGATGGGTAAGGCAATGATCCTGAAAATCTTCAGCAGGTTTTTGAAACTAGCAGTTAATTGGTAGGATTCTCACTGTGACTAACTATATATGCTGATACCTGTGAACTAAGCAACTGCACTGAAGATAGCAACATGTAATAGTAGGTTCATGCTTGGAGTGCCTGTCACTCTGGTCTTCTGAATACCTGCTGCTTGACATGACACTGGTTTCAGCCATGCTGTTTCTTGGGTAGATGTTTGTTTAAGAAAGAAAGGGGTGGTGAATGAAGGTAGGAGAAAGGAAAAGGCATGCTGCGAGACTGTCCTATTACAATGTTGTATGTGGTTAGATTTCTAAACTTCTATGTAAAAATATGCAGTTGTTTGTTCCTATTTTTAAAATATATTTTTATTTTTTAAATTTTTTTCTTCATATTCTGTAGGGACTTAGTTTAACATATTAATATCTGATGAAAAATACCTGTTCCATGTTATGCCTAAGATGTTTGATATTCAGACAGATAGTGAGGTTAAGCTTAACAGCCCAGGCTGTATGGTAATAACAATAAGCTTTTCTTCTGAAGGGTTAACAACCTAAGTTTGCAGAACAAAAATTAGAGAAAAACAAGGGCTGCAAGAACAGCCAACATTTTGGCCCTAACCTTTCAAGTTCAGTGAAGACTCAGGACATAGAGGAACCTGTACTGTAACATCATGTAACTCAGTTGTGTCCCAAATTTTCTGATCAAGGAGATTACGGGGTCACAGAGGAATGTGAGTGATGATGTAGAGAGTGTGTAAGGAGAGTCACATGGAGAGAACACATTCTCTCAGGCTTTTACAGAGAGCAAATTGGTCAAGCAATGGCTGTGACTCATCCACATGGCTGACATTGACAAAGGATCTACAAACTGTGGTACAGGGTTTCAGGATAAATTCTGAGGGGATTTGCCTGATCTTAACAGATGCAAAATAGGTCTTGCTCTGTCTTGGTGCTAACCATCTAGCAGAAAAGTATAAAAACGAGCTATAAAAAGTAAAGCCATATTAATATGCTGAACTATAAAAGGCTCAAGTCGACAACTTCTGACATTGACAGTCTTATGGAAAACCCACTACTACTATTGCACTGTATTGGAATATTTTGCTGAATTCATGCAACTATAATATTTAAATGACAATGGAATACCCCTCTCTGACAGAACTAAACAAAAAACAGAATACAAATGAATGATCATTTTGTATCTGTGTATTCAAAATAGTTAGGATAGATATACAGCGACATTCTCTTAATTCAATGAATAAGAAGATTTGTTCTAATAGTGTTTGTGGGCAGGATATCATGTCTGCATCTTGTATAATGAATAACCACTAAGACAACAATATACAATGTATTAATTATCAAAACTGTCCTACTAGTCAGATTTGAAATTTTCTCATTACTATTTGGTTCTCAATAAAATTATTGAAAAAAACAACAAAAAGTAAAGCCATATTAATTTTCATTTTAAACACTGGCAACCCCAGGCACCTCTCCCCTAGAAGGGTTAGGATTAACGAGACAGGATTAAAGCCTCCCTCTAGGAGTGGCCATGTCACAGTGCAGCATTTCTTCAGGATGTGCACAATGATAGACTGTCTCACAGAACACCTTCCACTGGAGGAAATCAGACAGGAAAAAGCACATGCTCTATCATTCCATTTATCTGAAGTGCAAATCAAGTGAACTCAGCCTATAAAGTTTGCTTAACCCTGGCAGTCACTCATGGAGTTGAGAGGAGGCTTCTGGCGCAGGTCATGTTCTTTTCCTCGCTCTCGTTTCTAGTCACACAGTGTATTCCTTTCACTCATGGAAATTCAGCAGGCCACATACGCTGCTTTAGGCAATATATGAAAGTGCAAAAAATAAAAATGAAACTAATTTTAATTACCCATACTCAGTTTTTTATATCACTGATACTTGTCAAAATGCTAAAATGCCACAGAATCTAAACCTTTTTTTCAAAAATGGAACCTAGAAGTTTCTCATATTAAGAAAATTGTGAGGGAACCAACATAGAAGCAGTATTTTGAAATGGATTTTTTAATTGCCCATTAGAACAAGTTCGAAGGTACTTACCACCCTCAAAGCCAAGTCATAAAAATGTGTTTCAGTGGATGATTTTGCAAATAGTGTTTCTAGGTCCCAATAATAAGCTTATTTCCTCACTGCAGAAGATTTGGTACTTCAGGGGCCTCTACGTCTCACTAGACAGGATGTTTAAAATTCCCATTTCCAGGGACTCACCACACAGGTTTAATCCTTACTCAGGCTCACTGTCTGCAGGCCACCTGGAGTGGCCCATGGGCAAGGGGCAGAGCATATCTCCTTTGGGGAAAGGAAGCAGATACGCCCGTGCCCAGGTCCTCACTGGCCATGAAGGCTTTCCCTGGCAGGAACACAGATCACTCCTGTGTATGCCACTTGGTCTATGTAATCACCTGACAAAAACCTAATGGCAACAAAAGAGCAGAGAACAATATTTCTTGGAAGACAGGCAAATACTTTCAGATGATAACACAAGGCACAAGAACTATGAATTCATGTTATATAAATCTGCAAGGGGTGAGGCAGAGAATTTTAAGGGACAATTGACTACAGGTAAAATGTAGCAATGTCTAGAACTGGCTACAGAACAGTGGAGGGTTGGAGAAGGATGTGTAGGCAGGGAGTGGATGGGTATAAAACAGGCAGTGCTGATGCGAGGGAACCAGACTGCGATACAGTCTACCAGATGTTACCTTTTTTACCTGCCCTCCTGTATGTTCAGAAAGTTCCATAATAAAATGTTGAAAGTATAAATTAGCAGTGATTTGGAAACACCTAGTAGCTACACAAATAAAGGGTTAATGCATCTGGCCTGAGAGTGTGTATCCTTAGAAAGCACTGTTTGTGCATATAGGTTCACACTTGATTAACAACTAGGAGTTTCACAGCTGTCCAGTTCCCCATGCTGAGAAGAAACACTCTCTGTGCCAAGCAGTGTTGCTACCCAAACAATGTGGTTGATGCTAAACATCTGCTGTCTGACTGGTATTCTCTGTGTTTTGGTCCACGCAAGCCAGAGGCTGCCTACTTGAACAGCCACCGATGACATCCCTGGGGGTGTATCTCTAAACAGCCACTCATGGGCAGTTTTCCACATCTACTGCCACAATTTGGTGTTGGGGGAAATTACATGTCCTTGATGACTCCTGGAGCATGAGCGCTTGTGCCTGCTTTCCCCCAACTTCTCCCCTTGCATATTTTCCCTGAGTTGACTTTGCTCTCTATCAATTTGCAATCGCAGGTCACAGTCACACATATAGCTATATGTTAAGGTCTGAGTTTTCTAAAAAAAATCAAAGAATTTGAGGGTAGTCTTAAGACTGAGCCACTAAACCTTAAAAGACAAGCCTTAAATTATTCCGGATAGTCCTTCCTCCTTTTGGTTTACCACCGCCCTACAAATTCCCACTCTATCAAGCGTGGATTCCAACTGAAAGAGCTGCAAAGTACAGACCCTATCTCAGGGCCAGAACAAAGGAAAGCTCGAATGAGATGAGGGGAGCAGGGGGAAAAGAGGCTTTGGTGTGATTAGAAGTCCCTGGCTCCAGTAGCTATAGCTAATATTGAACATTAGTGGAACATTAGCCCAATTAGCATAAATCCTCACAATAAAAGCCTATTTAAGTACCTATTACTGCTGCATCATGTCTGGTTTCAACCAAAATTATAAAGCATGCCAAAAGGTAAGATAAAACACAATCAAAAGCCAGGGTGATCACAAGAGACAACCCAGATGAGGCAAATGGAGGGGACATGATTAATACCTAGAGGGCTCTAATGGAAAAGCCAGACAGCATGTAAGACTGATGGGTAGTGTTGCTTATACCTAGAAGTCTCACAAAGCATCATGAATTCGCAAGTGAAGCTTTTAGGATGTGACTGGGTCATGGATGTGATGCTGGATCATGGGTGGGTGATACTGGACTACTGGTGGGTTTGTTATAACAGGGTGAGATTTGGGAGGTAAAGCACCAGGGAAGAGGTGGGTCACTGTGGCAACAGAACAGCTCCCTTGAGCACTTGCTGCTTCCTGGCCACAGTGCCATGGACTGTCTCTCCTCTGTGATGCCCATCTGCTCTGATACCTTGCCTTGGAGGCAGCTGACTATGGCTTGAAAACTCTATGAATTGTGAGTTAAAATAAACCTCCTCTTTGTAAACTTGTGAGTGTCAGATATTTTGTCCCAGCAATAAGAAAATGACTAAGACAGAAGCCAAACAAGCAAGAAGGGAAGGAATTAAGTATTCAAAATGGTGAAAGAACTGCCAATCTAGAATCATATATCCAAAAAGCATCCTCCTAAAGCAAAGCACAAACAGGCTTAGCCAATAAAAAATGGATAATTTATAACAGACATAAATTAAGTGGGTTTTCTTTTTAAAAAAATAGTCAGTGAGAAACATGTGCTTATACAAAAGAAGGGGGATGGTTTCAGAAATAAATAATTAAAGGCAAAAAAACTTAATTTTCTTATTCTTAATCTAAGAAATAATTACTTAAAGCTACAATAATAACAGTGTATTGAGTAAATGCAACATATAGATAAGTAACACAAATGGCAGCAATGCCACAGGGGTGAGAGGAAGGAAAAATGAAGCCCTGAACCACGCAGGAAGCAATGGGGTTTTATTTGTCAGCAGATCAATAGTATGTTTTAATATAACAGTAATCTCCAGTCAGCCACAGGAAAGAGTTTTTTTTTTAAAGAATAAATGGTATATCAAGAGGGAAGACAAATGGGGATCATAGAACATTTTTAATTAAAACCAGAAAAGGCACAAAATGAGCATATAGAGAACACAGAACCATGCAAGAAAGAGACACAGTTACAGTAACAGATTGTAGATAGTAAATTGTCGAAGCAAATCAATGAAATGGCAGGTCATCAGACCAACTGAAAAGAAAAGACTAAAACTCAATGTTGCTATGTGAAACCCATTTAAAATGTAAAGGTACAAACAGGTTGAGAGTAAAGGGATGTGGGAGATCACGCCCTGCTAAGAAAATCAGAAGTAGGAAGCTGCATGAATGTCAGACTTCGGAACAGGTGTCTGGCACAGGTGGAAACTCATATCACACAGTGGTCAGGAGCTCACAGCTCCTAGAAGAAAATCCTAAACTGTGTGCGTCTAAGATGTGGACATCAGGACACCTGGCAGCTGACTGGCTGACAGCTGGAACAGGTCCATCACTC
>NW_004524696.1:5368236-5375909 GCF_000260255.1 Octodon degus | reverse complement strand
TTTTCTTTCACCATTCATCCATTGGTAGACACTAATGGATGTTTTCTTATCTTTGCAATTGCAAATACTGGTACAATAAATAGAGGACAGATAGTCCTTGATAACTTTATTTCAATACTTTGGAAAATATGTCATAAGTGGAATTACTCGATCATATGTTTGTCAACTTCTAAGCATTTTTTCTTTTTTCTTTTTTTTTGTTTTTGAGGAACCTCAACACCATTTTCCATAGTATCAATACTAATTTATGTCCTTACCAGCAACATACAATAGTTCCACTTTCTCCACTTATCTTTCATGTTACTATCATACCAATTCCAGTGGGTATGAGAAGGTGTCTCATTGCAGATTTAAGTTATATTTTGCTGATGACTTTTCATGTCCCTGTTGAGTATTTTTAGAACTTTTCTTTCTTCTTCTTTTTTTATTTTTTTATTTTTTTATGTTAGGGAAGAGTCTACAGGGTGTTCAGGGTCTCACTACTAGATCGGACTCCAAGTGATTCTCCTGTGTACAGCCTTCCAAGAACTGAGATTACAGGCACGCACCACCATGCCCAGTCTCAATTGCCATCTCAGCGTGCCCCACCACAGGCCCAGGGATCAAAGCCCCAGCCTCCACACCTGCTTGCATATCTTTTCTTGAGAAATGTCTGTTTATGCCTTTTTTAAAAATTGGGCTGTTGGTTTCCTGATTTTGTTGCATTCCTTATTTATTTTGGATATCAGCACCTCATCAAATGTCTGCTTCACAAATGCTTTCTGTCATTTTGTGGGTTCTCTTTTCACTCTGCTGATTTTTTTCCTTAGTTGTTCAGATGCTTTTTGATTTGATTTGATATCACCCCAGAGCCACAACAATCTTAAACAAAAAGAACAAACATTTTTTCAAAGTATATGAAGAGCTATAATAATCAAAACAGCAAGGTCCTGGCAACAACACAAACACAGCAATCAGTGGAACAAGATAGGAATCCCAGAATTAAACTCACATATTTACAACCTATCTTTAACAAAGCTTCCCATAACACACAGTACAGAAAGGACACTGCTTGATGAATAGTGTTGGAAAATCTGGATAGCCATATGTAAAGGAATTAAATGAAACACTTCTCTCAAACCACATACAAAAAAAGTCAATGCAAAATGGTTTAAAGGTGCTGGTGAGATAGCTCAATGGGCTAAGTGCCTGCTTAGCTAACACAGGGGCCAGGGCTCGATCCCTGACACCACATGCCACACTGGTCCTACCCCCGGGCATGCTGAGCTGGTGACCAAGTTCAGGCATAGTGGCACATGCCTGTAACCCCAGCATTGGGGAGATTGAAAACAGGAGGATCACTATGAGTGCAAGATGCATAGTGAGACCCTGCACAAAATTAAAATAAAAAAAAATTAAATGGATTGAAGACAACTACAAAATTTTAAACTGAAAAGTACTTAGAAAAGAAAAGTGGCACAAAGCAGTATGACATTAGTCTGAACAACATTTTTTCGGCTAATACCCTGAAAGCAAAGACAAGGAAAGTATATTGTGTCTTGGTTTTGAGTTATGAAGTATCAAACCTGATCGTTAGAAAAATTTTTAAGTGTAAAGGTGTTTCATTTCTAATTCATTCTATCTCATTGCAAATGTACAGCATTATTATAGTTTAGAAGTTAATGTGTTAAAAAATATAAAACATTGAAGAAAGAAATTGAAGAAGAATCTAAAAGATGGTATGATCTAGCTGGGTCACGTCTCCACAGAATTAACATGACTGACATGGGCATATTACTTACAGCTTCAGTAGAATTCTAATCAAAGTAATCAATGATGTTCCCACAGAACATACAAATTCAGAAGATAGATTCTCTTTTCCTAAAGTTAGATGCAATGTTAAACTTTCACTTTATCCCAAACCTTCTGATGGCAGAGAATAAAGTGGTGTCTAATCTTCCATCAATAACCATAGAGGAAATGGTCCCCATGAGGGTCAGTGATGTGGCTAACCTGGCCCATAAGGAAATAACGAAGAAAAATAAAGCTTCCAATATGAAAATAGCTGCCAAGACAACAGACATGAAACAGCAGTAAAAAATGACAGAAGCATTTGAAAATAAAGAAGAAAGAGAAAAGGAGCTTAGACTTCTTCCTGTGTTTACATGGAAACACAAGAAACTCCAAATAGTCAAAGTAATCCTGAGTACAAAGAACTATGTTCACAACATCACAGTACCCAATTTGAAAACATCACACAGTCACAGTAGCAAAAACAGCATGGTACCCATGTAAAAGCAGACACATAAACCAATGAAATAGAATAAAGAATCCAGAAAAATTTCAGCAGTTACGGATAATCTCATTCCTGCTGTCAGATGCCAATAACACACACTAGAGAAAAGAGAGTACTAGAGAAAGCAAGTGCTGGCAGAAAACTGGATATCCACAGGTAGGCAATTGAAATTGGGGGCTGCATCAAATTATAGCAAAGGAAATAATTCATTGAGTGAAGAGACAGCCTACAGAATGAAGGAAAATCTTTGCAGCTAGTCTCTGACAAAATATTGATACCCATAGTACACTCGAAAGATTAAATGGCACAAGAACACAACTGCACCTAACGGGGCTATAATGCAATCACTTTGACTTTTTGTCTTGAATTGCTTTTGAGTTTATTGGCCAAGGTTGTTATCAGCACAAATATTCTGTTAGGTGCTTACAGAATGTGAAGCTTCATGATAGCTGGAAAATGTGGAAGATATTACTACTTTAAAAATTGAGGATCCAGGGAGATGGCTCAATGGAATAAGCACTTCCCTGGCAAGCGCAAGGACCTGAGTTCAATCCCTGGTTCTGAAAAAAAAAATTGAGTTATGAAGTCACTGCACAGGAGAGAGGCCAGTGATTTTTGCAAAGACACTGACTTTTTCAGATGTATTTATAAAGGGTCTACAAGGTCTCACTACACACATCAGACTCGTAGTTATCCTTCCTGTTTTTCAGCCTCCCAAGCACTGGGATTACAGGTATGTGCCACCATATCCAGTCTCATGCATTGTCTCAGCTCCTGAGGCAGGACGAGGACAGCAGGCCAGAGTTTGAACCCTGGCTCCTGACACACTGATTCTGATGAAGATAGAGGGAGAACTGTTTGAAAATCAAAGACTTAAGTCAGGTAAAAGTTGGAAATATCTGAAACACAAAGATTTCTTTGATCCAACTGAACATGATGAAGACATACCAAATGTTCATGATGATAGGCTGGGTTCAAAGAAGAGGGAAAATTGCTGAAGCGTAAGTAGAAGAAAAAAGCATTTTTGAAACAGATGGAGATAATGACCTTGAAGAAAGGAAAGATAGCAAACAACATAAAGAAAGCTCAAAAAGTGTGAAATTTGCTTTGTCAGATGATGAGGAAAATAAAGATACTAATGTCTTAAATGCCAAGAAGATTTTGATGAAATTAAATTCTCTTCTGAAAAAAAATACAAGAGATTAATGAAAAAAAAAGATCTTTAGAGAAAGAGTTGTTGGGAAAAGCCTTGGCAGCTCCAGGGGGAAGCAATGGCCAAGAAACAACCAGAAAACAGCCTCCTGAAGGAGACCCTGCCCTTTGACCGTGAGGTCTGAGTGGCACCTGTAATCACAGAGGAAACCACCCCCAGCTGGAAGACATCATTGCACAGAAGATGAGAGCTTAAGGGTGGGTTGCTGTGGGACATAAATAAAAAAATCTAACCAGGCTACACATGAATACAAAGTGTCTAACATTAGACCATGCAAAAAGCACATTTGACCTTGCTGTAATTTATAAGCAGGAGTGCCACAAACTCAATCAGCAAAAATTTACCAAAGAAAACATTCAGAGTCCATAAAAGTTCAGAAGATGGATTCTCCTTTCCTAAAATTAAATGTGCCATTAAATTTCCACTTCATCCTGAACCTTCTGGTGCCAGAGTTTAAAGTGGTATCCAATCCTCCAGCAATAACCATGTAGAAAATGGTTGCTATGAGTGTCAGTGATGTGACCATTCTGGCCCTAAGGAAACAAACGAGCAAAAATAAAGTTGCAAATCTAAAAACAGCTGCTAAGACAACAGACAAGAAACAACAGAAGAAAAAGAACAACCAAGAGAAGTAGTGTAACCCAGAAGCAGGGAAGTACAGCAAAGCAGTAGCTTCTGAGAAGATAAAGCTGCTGGCCAAAACTGGCGAAGCTTCCTTGTTAAAGGCTGAAGGAAAGGACAAGGCCCTGAAGTCATCTCAGGCACTGTTTTCTAATTTACAAGATCAAGTAAAAATGCAAATCAATAATGAAAAAAAAGAAAAGAGGAGAAAAACGTTAGTAGAAAGAACAGTCTATGTCCATCAATTAAAGCTATAATAAATTTTTAAAGAGCAACAGCTAATAAAGAGAGCTAGCCAGGCCATAATGATGTAAGTACTTTGTAGAAATACTAAGTCTAAGTGTTTTCCAGAGCTCTGAGCCATTCTTGCCCTTGTCCTGGGTTCTAGATCATCTTAAGGGCTGACATTCCAGAATCCAGGACCAGCAAAAACAATCACATTGGCACAGTTTGTGTCTGGAAATAGTGCTGCTTCTACACTAGCGATGGGTGGGGCGGGAGCTAGAGAGGTAGACGATGCCACCACGGAGATGTAAGACACGAGGGACAGGACGCCAACTGGTGCTTGTGCACTAGAACATTGTAGACTGTGCTTCTATATCCACCAGCTTCCAGGGCAATGCCCAGTTAATGGATTTGTAAAAGACTTTATAGAAAAACTTAAAGAAGAGTGTCATCTGTGACTGAGAGTTGAGCAAACACAACTAGTGATCAGGCAAACCAAATTCCCATCTTTCAGTTTCTAGAATTATAAAAACTGCTCTGAACAGAGCTTAAGGTACAGTAAAGGGTTTCCTACACCACAGGTATGTACTTGCCTGTGGACTCAGAGACACCCACCAGGCGAGTCTTCCTTCCCATAATTGAAATAACTGCTGAGGCTGAGGACCAAGGGAACCCATTGAGATGAGTCTGAAGATTAGTGGGTCACGAGGTCTCTCTGCAATAAACCTGTTGAACTGCTAAAACCGGCTGTGTGGATCAGTGTGGCAAGCCTGGTCAATATAGCTCCCACTGAGAAAGCTCTGTGCTCTTGTGCAGCTACACAATCACAACCCAGATGAGGATGAATTTAGGAAGGTAGTGGACATTGCCCTTGAGCTCATTAGAGCAGGTCAAGGAGCTGTTCCCTAGTGGTAGTGCCTCAACTTGCTGTCCCTGAACACTCCTGGCCCTAACCTCCTGCAGTTATGTTCTTTCTATGGAGACACAGGGTCAGCTCTAAAAGACCCACTTGGCTTTCATGGGCTATTTTTCTCCCTGCTGTATACCAATTCTTGGTGATTGCTCTGGAGTTCTGTGAATCCTAGTGACCAATATATTTAGAAAAAGATGCCCTTGTTTGGTTTTTAATATAATGAAACCTGAATATTGGCAACAACAGTGCAGCAATTCAGTTACCTTGCTCACCAAACAGCAATTGTAGAAAATATAACAATTTCATGTGGTCGTCTTTGCCATACCTTACTACATTCTGACTTATATAGCTGAAGTCACATATCTACACTTTCTGCCTACTAAACTATGAGGGAGAGGGGAGAGAGAGAGAGAGAGAGAGAGAGAGAGAGAGAGAGAGAAAATGATGATGATGATGATGATGATGATGATGATGATGATGATGATGAAGCAGGAAGGACTTGCTGCTTCACACCTGGCTCTAACACTTAGCTGCAGGGTGCTTTCCAAAGGTGATCCAACACGACAGATCCTGGTTTACTTACCTATCAAATGTGAAGCTGCTATTTAGCTTACCTGGTTTCTGTGAGATTTAAAAAAAAATTGTCAGCCCTATGTCACTGAGAATGATTGCAAAAGTAAACTTCATGAGGAACAATTTATAAAGAGGTTCCAGCCCATGGTAGGCTGATTCCATCCTGTGGACCTGAGAGGAGGTGAGACATCATGACAGAAGGGTGTGGTGAAGCAACACTGCTCACCACATAGCAGCCCAAAAGTTGAGAGTGAGGGTAACTTCTTCAAGACAGAAATGGACTGAGAGACATGGACCAGGGAGCAGATAAGCTTCCAAAGCCCCTTCTTAAGATCCACAGTCTTCAACCAGGTCCAGCCAGGTCCCACTGTCTGTTTTCATCATCTCCCTGATAATTCCATGAAGACATTGTTTTTTTCTTCTAAGTAACGCCCTACTGATGAAGATAGACCTTTGTGGTCTAATTACTTTCCTGTAGTTCCTCCTCTAAATGAGTGAGACCCTGAAGGAACATCTGCTTCTTTAATAAAAGCAGCAGAAATCCCTTTAGTTTTATCATCTGACTATCTCTTTCTCATTCCCGTTCCCTCTGAGGGTGACCAAGCTATCCATAATTTTTGAAGAAAAGCTAGTTTCTCCCAAATTCCTCTATGAGTTAGTGGAGGATGGTGTCACAGGTTGGACTCCCTCAGAAGCAAATATTAAGATGCAGCCAGTATGCAGGGGCTTGTTGCATAAAGGGGGTGCTTTGAGGTCAACTACAAGAAGGAGGACAAAAGAAAGACAAGCTTCAGGAAGGCTCTCTGTTGTCCCACAGCAAGAAAGGATTGTGTTCAGAGTGGTTCTGAGTAAGGATAAAGAGCTGAGATTTTATATACCCCTCCCATGGGGCACAGGCTGTCAAGAAAGCCCATGATCTTAGACAAAGCTTTTTTTACTGAAAGCTAAATAGTGAGGAGAATGTCCTTCCATCCAAAAAAATGACCCTCAGTCTGGACCTGCACAGCCTATGACACCGATGTCTCTCCTCATGGTGGCAAGAACTGAATGGTAGTGTTCAAAGCCCACAAATGGAATTAGCATGAACTAGGACTCCAGCACTTAGAAGCTACAGGGTCTTAATTCTTCACTGACAACATGAGAGCAATTAATAGCATCCTCACATGATTGTGAAGAGGAAATGAGTCTATAAAACTAACACTGTAGAACAGCATCTCATACATAAATGTTTGCTTTGGTGACTTTTTCACTCACAAAACAATTCCTCCAAGAGTCTTAAATTCCAGGGCTGGTTATAGGCACATAATTGCAAGAAGTACAAAACTTTGTCCTTCTGTGAATGGCTTATTTCACTTAGAATGATTCCTCCAGGTCTGTTCAAATATTACATGGTTCTTGCTTGCATGTGCTATCTGAAATTGTCAAATATATAAAAGTGGAGAGTAGAGTGGTGGGTAGGAGGAAACAAAGACTTATTCAATGTGCATAAAGTTTCTGTACCATAAAATGAGTAAACTCTAGAGATCTGCTCTAGAAGATAGTACCATAGTTAATATTGTGTTATGCACTTGAAAAACTTAAGGGAGTAGATTTCATGGCAAGTATCTTACTGTATGGTGTATAGATGACATTTGCATTTGTGAAAACGCATTGACCTGTGCAGTACAAAGAGTGAACCTGCATGTGCGCTGTGCACATTCAGGATGAGTAATGCGTTGGTGCATCAATCTTTTCATTACTGTATATTAATTATGCATGTTAATGTTTCATTTTAGCATATGCAAGCTTGCAGATAGCACACTATACAATTCCCTTTGCTTCTTTTGGACTTTCCTTCACCTTCCCCATTATTC
>NW_004524696.1:5365619-5367432 GCF_000260255.1 Octodon degus | reverse complement strand
TTGTTCCTTTCCTGTAAACAGTTTCTTTCTCTTTCACAGTATCTATAGGACCTTTCTGATTTCATTTATTCTATCATGTTTTTACACTAGGAGACAACAATGTTTACACATGGAGGTCTGATTTATTTCACTTTCGGATATGGTCTCTAGTTGCATTCATTTACCTATGAATGCCCTGAATTTATCTTTTTAAATACCTGAGTAATACTCTGTCATATAAAAATACCACATCTTTCTTATCTGTTCCTCAGTTGATGGGAATTTGGGTTGTTTCCAGTATTTAACTATTATAAATTGTGCTGCTATAAACATGGGTGTGCATATGTCCATGCTGGATGACTGTTAATTCTTCTGGGAAAATACTCAAATGAGGAATACCTGGGTCAAATGGGACCTCTAATCTCAGTTTTCTGAGGAATCGCCACACTGATTGCTACAGTGGTTGTAGGACTCTGTGTTCCCACCAACAATGGAGAAGTGTTCTTTTTTCCCCACATCTCATCCAGCACTTGTTCTTGATAATAGCCATTCTTTCTGGAGTGAAATGTAAACTCAGCGTTGTTTTAGTTTGCATCTCTCAAGTTACCAGTGATGCTGAACATTTTTTCCTGCATTTATTTGCCATTTGTAATTCTTCATCTGAGAGGTGCATGTTCATCTCAGATGCCAATTTTGGATTGAGTCTTTGAATTTGAGGAGTCTGATTTCTTTTTTTAAATTCTTTACATGTTCTAGATAGAAGTCCTTTGTCCAAAGGGCAGGTGACTAAAATATGTTCCCACTCTGGGCTTTCTTTTCACTCTGTTTGTGATTTCTTTTGATATGTAAAAACTTTTTTTAATGTATTTGGTACAGGGTCTCATTACACAGCTGGGACTACTAGAGATCCTCCTGTTTTCAGCCTCCCCAGTGCTGGGATTACAGGTGTGAGCCACTACACCCGATCTGGGTGGCCACATCAGGACACTCTGGAATGGGACCTGAACAGCATGTGGTGCTGGGGATCAAACCCTGGCCCCTGCGCTTACCTGAGCCACTGAGCTGTCTCACTGGCCCTGTAAACACTTTTTAATGAGATCCCAATTGTTTATTATCTGAAATACTTCCAAAGCAATTTGTATTTTCTACGAACTCTCTGCTTAGTCCTATGTCTTCAAGATTTCTACCTATCTTTTTCCCCAGTAGCTTTAGTGCCTCTATTTTAATATTTAGATCTTTGACCATTTAGACTTTAGTTTAGTGCCTGGTGATAGACATAGGTCTAGGTTTATTCTTAGGCATGTAAACAGCCAGTTTTTCCAGCACCATTTGTAAAAGACGTTATCTTCCTTCCAGTGAAAATATTTCATCACTTTGTCAAAGATAAGGTAGCTGAGTTTGTTTGTAGTTGTTTCTGCATCTTCTAATCTACTTCACTGATCCTCTCTCTCTGATTGTTGGCAACACCATGCTGATTTTGTCACAGTAGCTGTGCAGTGTAATGTTAAGTCAAGGGTGTGGTGCATCCTACCTTGCCATTGTTGCCCGGGATTGCATTTGCCATTCTAGTTCTCTTCTGGTTCTAAATGAAATTTAGGAATGATTTTCTAAATTCATGAAGTACACAATGTTATTCTGATTGGGATTCCATTAAATCTATATAGCAGATTTAGGGGTATGACCATTTTCATGTTGGTTCTTCCTCTCTACAAGCAAGGGATATCTTTACATTGTCTGAAATCCTTTTTCATCTCTTTTTTCAGAATATTGTACTTTTTGATGTATAGATCTTTTACTTTCTTTGTTAGGTTGATTCCTAAGTTTTTCATTTTTT
>NW_004524696.1:5352659-5356789 GCF_000260255.1 Octodon degus | reverse complement strand
CGGCAGAAAATCCTACTCGGCAGGCGGGGTGGGGGAGGCACTGCGGAGTGGTGGGGGGCGGCCCAAGGGGCTGGGAGAGGGTCCGGTCCACATTGTCCCTGGGCTGGGACTGGTCCCGCCGGCGCAGGGTAGCAGGAAGCTCTCCGCACACTCACCGGACCTGGGCTAGGACTGGCTAGAATGGATAATCTTGTCTCTGTCTTGGTTTTCTGGGTTTTTTTGGTGGAACCAGGAATTGAACTGAGGCCATTGAGCTTACCAGGCAAGTGCTTATTCCACTGAGCCATCTCCCCAGCCTTGTCTCAGTCTTAATTGTAAATTCTTTCAGATCATCCTCATTCAGTATGATGTGGACTGTGGATATATAGTTTCATATTCAGACATTATTATATTGAGATAAATTCCTTTCCTGCAAAGATGCTTCAGGACTCTTATGATGAAAGTATGCTGAATATTATCCTAGGCTTTTATTCTGCATCAGTTGAGGTGGCCACATGATTTTTATCTTTGACTCTATTTGTGTTGTATGTTGTTCATTGGATTAAATATGCTGAACAATCCTGGCATCCCTGGAATGAAACCATCTTAATCATGGTATATAATCTTATCAAAGTTCTGTTGAATGCTACTTGAAATAATTTTTGCATTTATGTTCATAAAGATATTTACCCTTTGTTCTTTTTATTTTTTCTTGAGTCTTTAACCCAATTTTGGTATCCAGGTCAGACTGGATTTACAGAATGAGTTTGGAAGCATTTATTCTCTTTTAATAGGTGCCAGTTCTTCTTTGTAAGTCTGGTAAAATTCAGAAGTCAGACTATCTGATCTTTTCATTTTCTCTGTGGGGAAACATTTTATTACTGTTTCAGTCTTATTTTATGCTATTGATCCGTTTAGATGTTTTATGTCATCCTGTTTCCATATTGATAGATG
Organism: Octodon degus; assembly: GCF_000260255.1. NCBI lineage: Eukaryota > Metazoa > Chordata > Mammalia > Rodentia > Octodontidae > Octodon > Octodon degus. The sequence continues at coordinate 5,355,856 of NW_004524696.1, read as the reverse complement.
CATCTATCTATAAACTTATCCATTTTTTCTATATTCTCCAATTTACTGCCATTGTAATACATATTTCCAACTAGTGCAATGAGGAGGGTAACCCACTATTACTTTCTTGGGGACTACTGGTCCTTCATGTTCAGTTGGGTTTGTTTTATGAAATAAGGGGCATTTGTGTTCAGTGAGCATGTATTTGAAAGTTTTATATCCCCTTGATAGATTGCTCCTTGCACTAACATGTGATGTCATTCTTTGTCACTTCTCACTAATTTGGTCTTGACATCTATTTTGTCTGATATAAGAATAGCTATTCCTACTTGGTTTTGTACTTCTTTTGCATACAATATCATTTTTAATCCCTGCAGTTTCAGTATGTGTATGCTTTTGCCAGTAATATATACTTATTACAAATAGCAAATATTTAGACCTTTTGTAATCCAGTCTCTATACTGTGTCTTTGAATTGGAATTAACAACATTTATATTCAGATTATTATTGAAAAATATGCACTCTTTCCTGTCAGTTCATCATTTTTCTAATGTTTATTTCTTTCTTACAGTCAGCTGTTCTATCTTTTCTTCTATGTGTAGTGTCCCTTTATTTATTGTCTGAAATGTTTGCAGAAGATTCAGTAATTCCTCAAGTTTTCTATTTATCTTGGAAAATCTTTATTTCTCCTTTGATTCTGAGGAATAATTTTTCTGGGTGTAGTTAACTAGAATAGCAGTTACTTTCTTTCAAGGCCAGAAATAATTATTCCATGCCCCCTTGGCCCTTAATTGTCTGCTGTTATTTGTGTGAATGTACCCCTGTTGGTGATTTGCCATTTGTGTCATGCAGCTTTGAGGTATGTAACTATAACATAACATGGGAAAGTCCTCTTCTGGTCATGGAGTTTTAGAGTTCTAAAATTTCCTGTGCCTGAATATCTATATCTTTCTCAAGATTTGGGGAATTTTCTACTATTATTTCAATGAATACAGTTTCTGCCCCTTCAGCATATGTCTTAGCAACAACTTCTAGTTCAAAAACTCATAAGTTTTATCTTTGTATTGTGTTCCAGAGGTTTTGCAATTTTATCCACTTTTTCCTCTTTATTACTGTCTGAAGATGATAATTCACCTTCTTTATCTTCTGGCACAAAAATTCTATTTTCCATTTAATCTAGACTATTGGTGAGGCTTTCACTGAGCTTTTACCTTACTGAATTTTTCACATTCAAGATTTTTATTGCTTTTTCGAGATTTGGTACTTCTTTGGATTGATTTTTCATATTGTGATTTTCTTCTATAATTCCTTCAAATACGTTAATATTTTGCTCACTTCAGTATAATTGCAATAATGTCCAAAGGAAAGGTTAACTTTAGGAGATGTCATAGTCCTTTTTCCATATTTATTATATTTTTATGTTGAGGTTTATGCATCTGTCAGGATGGAGTTCTCTTACCCTTTCATATGAAGGCCCACTTAGGCGAGGCTTTTCTTGGTATTGTGCTTTACAACATTAGTCTCTTTCATAGTACTGAGTTTAGTTCTAGGTCAATTGTGTTGACTATTTTCCCAGTGACTTCTTTGTGATTCCTGAGCATTGACACAGCATGTACTGTGAGACACGTTGTGACCCCTTTTGCTGTAAATCTCAAAGTGGAGTCCATTTGATAGCCAAAGCAGATGTGCATTTAAAATAAGAGTATGTGTGTTACCATTTTCCCAGATTTTACATTCTCTAATTGGTCAGAACAGTATAATCTGAAAGGATATGGGTATGACCTACACTAAGTTCTTTCATTACTGTGGTATCCACAAAAATTGTAATGTTTTCCTCTGCTGTTGTTATGAAAATAAAGGCCAAAATGAAACTTCAGTCCTTCTCTGTACCAGTTTGGAGCTAGTCCATTGGCTGGGAATTTTTATTTACCTACCATTTAGACTGAGGTGTATGCCAGCATCTGAGTAGTACTACACGGTGGCTGAGATAAAGTGCCACTTCTCTGAACTGGGGGGGTGTAGTTCAGAGATACCCCACCTACCCAACTCACTTGCAGTGTCAGCTTCAATCCCCAACACTGCTTGCAGGAAAGACAAAGAGCAGTAGCAACACCTACTTGTGAACAAACCTGAGCAACAGCAAAAATCAATCCAAAAAAAAGACCCTAAGCACAATGACCAAGACCATAAGAAAGAGTAAATATATCATCAAATGTACTAAAATTTTAAGATTAATAAAGCAAAGCTCAACAAAACAAATATGAGAAAAAGAAAATTAAGAGCAGAAATGGTAAAAAGGTGGGAGAAAAAGAAAAAAGGTAAGATGAAAGATGTAAAATCTTGGGAAATAGTAAAGAAGACAAAAGAGAGTGAAATAAGAACTTGCCTGATGCACAGCAGACTAGAGCCCATGCTTGGGCTGGTGAAGGGACCAGAGTGCTGTGCCAGCCTTGCTCCTGGAGCACACTAAGACAATGAATGAGAGTGGGCATGGTGGCTTGTGCCTGCAATCTCAGCACTTGGGAGACTGAAAACAAGAAGGAGCACTATGAGTCCAGTCTGGGTAGTGAGACCCTGTAGACCCTGTACTAAATATATTTTTAAAAAGTGAAGTAAAATCCAATTAAAGGAGAAAAATAACATAATAAATTCAAGGTATAGAAAAATAGTGACAAATAGAACAAATTTTGTAGCAAAATAAAAAAATTATACACGATGATATAAGCACAAACAGAGAAAAACAAGAAGTTAAAAAGAAGGGCATTTTAAAAAGACTAGTCAGAGGGCTGGCCAAATAGCTCAGCAGATTAAAGCGCCTGCTTAGGCAGACTCTGAGGCCTGGAGTTCGATCCCCAGGTCTGCCATGCCGGCCCTGCTCCCAGAATGCACTGAGATGGTGATTGAGACTGGGCATGGTGGTGCATGCCTGTAATTCCAGCACTTGGGAAACTATAAACAGGAGGATCACTATGAGTCTGATCTATGCAGTGAGACCCTATACACCCTGTAGACCCTGTCCTAAAATAAAAAAAAAAAAAAAAAAAGACTAGTCAGAACTTTGTCCTAGCTAAGGAATTCGGCTTGCAGAACCAAGTTTGCAGATGCAGGGTGAATAAAGAAAAGGCATTGACCTGTGCTTCCATTCTCCAGTGTGAATTCAGGAAGGCCACTGCAGGCTTTGACACACCTTCCTCCTTTCTTGCTGGGCAAGCTGAGAA
>NW_004524696.1:5350779-5352559 GCF_000260255.1 Octodon degus | reverse complement strand
GTGTTGGTTTTGTATTTAGCTACACTAATGAGTTTTCTTATTAATTCTTAAGTGTCTTTTGGAGGAGTTTTTGAGGGCCTTCTATGTAGAGTATCATGTCACCGAAAACAATGACAATTTAACTTATTCCCTTCCTATTCTTGTTCATTTTAATTCTCTGTGGTATAATTGCTCTGGATAATGTTTCTAGAACAATAACAGGAGTAGTGGTAGTGGACATACTTGTCTTTTTTCTCATTTTAGAGTGAAAGTTTTCAGCTTTTGTCCATTTTGTTTGATATTGATTGTTGGTTTGTCATACATAGACAGCTTTTTCAAATAGAGATAAAAACCATCTTCTGCTTTTTTATAGAGATTTATCATTAATGAGTATTGGACATTGTCAAAAGCTTTTTATACATCTATTGAGTTGCTATTGTGATTTTTGTCTTTGGTTTTGTTGCTATGGTGTATTCTTTTCCCATGTTTGGGAAATCATCTGCTATTCTGCAAATAATTTTCATGTCATTTGTGATTCTAGCTTTTTCATTGCCAACAATTATTATTATATCAATTATTATAATTTAATGTATAATATTAATGTATTATTAATTCATTAATATTATAATAATATTTTATATTAATACATTAAAATTAATACAATTATATGATAATTGTATTAATTTTGGTGCCATCTTGTAAGTGTCAAATTGTTATCTCCTAGGGCTGGCCAAATAGCTCAGTGGACTAAAGCACCTGCTTAGGCAGAACACAGCGAACCGGGATTCCAACCCCAGCATGTAGTGCCAGCCCCACCCCTAGGGCACACTGAGATGGCAATTGAGACTAGGCATGGTGGTGTGCACCTGTAATCCCAGCACTTGGGAATCTGAAAACAGGATAATCACTATGAGTCCGACCTACGGAGCGAGGCCCTGTAGACCCTGTACTAAATGCATAAAAAAATTGTTATCTCCTAATAAGAGTTCTTTCCTTTCATGATAACAAGCTTTGATCTTGTCTTCAAGGTCTGAAAGTCTATCTTCAGTTTAATTAAAAAGGTTTCACCAGCTTTCTGTAGAATTTCTAACTTCCTGAATATCAGTTTGGATACATTTTGTGCATTCCATTTCTTTTGTATATTGATTGTTCACAGTTTCCATCATTTCTTATAATCATCTATTTATTTTATCTTTCTCTAGCCTAGATTTACCAATGAATTTTTTTGTGAATTTTGACCTTTCTTTTTTTTAGTGAGAGATTATTTCTAATCTGATTTTCACTGTAGCCTCATATCTTTGTTCTTTTATTCTGGTTGCTATCATTTTAGAAATTTCAGACGTGTATCTTCCATTTTCCTCTATCTCTTTGTCTCCTGGACTTGCGCTGGGTGAAAGACTGAGATTACATCTTTGTTCCTAAACTGGTCATTTTCTACTAAAATTTTTTGTCTTTCTTTGTGTGTTGATCCTTATAAATATTTGCAGTTAGGTATCCGTGTCGCTATTATCATGTCCTCTCTAGGAAAATAGTGCTCCTGGAAGATGTGTTATCTGTATGGGAGGTTCTTGGTTTGTATCTGTTGGAAAAATCTTACATTCCCAGCTAACTAAGAGTGACATGTCTGCATCCATTTGGCTCAGTCCTCAGTTCTTTGGTGCTCACTGTGGTGAGGTTATTACCCCAGAGCATCCCTTGTATTGTTGCACAAGGGACAACAAATGATAGCCAGTGATTTGACACCCTAGCTAATGTAGTATCATCAGCAATAACATGAAGCACAGTTTAGAAACTGGAAAAC
>NW_004524696.1:5347749-5350679 GCF_000260255.1 Octodon degus | reverse complement strand
GTTCTGGAAGTATTTCCCAGGGCAAGTAGGCAAGGAAAAGAAATGAACAAGATTGGAAAGCAAACGGTCAAATTGTGTATACTTGTTTCTGACATGATTTTTTAATGTAGAAATTTCAAAACAGTACACACATCCATATCTACTAGAGTATGTAAATAAGTTATTCCAAACTAGTTCAATATCCAAAAATTAATTTATTTCTATAAACTATCAATAAACTATCTAAAACTGAAATTAAAATTGATCACATTTATAACACAAAAGAATAAAATATTGATGAATAAGTTCAACCAAGAAAAAGCAAGTTAGATATGATGAAATTTAATAAAACACAAGCAAAGGGAAAATTTTGAGTTCTTGAGGTGTAGGGTCAATAAAAATAAAGTGTCAGTATTTAATAAATTCATCAACACATTCAGTACTGTTCATTTAACATCCCACTGTCATCTTTGCAGAAACTGCCAGGGAATTTCTGAAAATTCATAAAGTGGCCTGTACCAAAAAACAGGAAAATCTCTTTGAAACTGTATAAGAAAGCTAGTTTAAGTGCAGTGATGCACACCTGCAATCCCAGTGTGTGGGAGCCTGAGGCAGGGAGATCTCTGTGAGTTTGAGGCCAACCTGACTGTATAGTTAATTCAAGGCCAGCTTGAACTACATAGTGAGACCCTGCATCAACCTTCCTCCAAAGCAAAAGGGCCCAACTTCAAAATGGCGACAGAGCTGGAGTCATCAAAGCTGTGCTACTGCCGCTTCAGAAAACAAAGTCCTTCTGGACAGGTACAAATAGGAAATGGCAATGGCAGACGACGGACTTGTGGGTCTCAATATTCAAGTAGACGGCTCACAAATTGCAACAGTATAAAAATTAGATTTTATTTAATGAAGACAACATCAGGTATATATGCAACAGTCTATAAGAATGACCATTTGTATTATCAGTTTTATAAGGAGAGTGGGGCTAAAAGTGTATTTTAAGAAATAGTTGCTATTGTTATTTTGTTTTTATTTTCTCTCTTCAATTTTTTTTAGTTTTTAAAGAAAATAAAAAATAGCCAAAAAAAGGGTCAAAACATTCGAATTGATACAGAATTTCACCAATCAAAATAACAGGAATTCAACAATGGCTCTTATATTGCATATTTTCTTCTTTAAATTAGTTGTTCAGATTGCCAGATATAAGCACGAAAAATTTATTTAAAAATTATTGGAAATGAAAAAAAAGTTCAAGCATTCACTGCTCCTTTCATTAGACTCGCAGAAATGAGCAGTATAGTTATCTAAGCTATCCTTCATATATACATAAATATATTTCCCTTCTTTCTTTCTTTCTTTTGTGCTTTTCCTCATACTACTTGTTCTTTCCCTTTCAACAATTCTTTCCTTTTCACAGTATTTATTATATCTTTCAAATTTTATTTACTTTTTCAGGTTCTTATACTAGCAAGACAATATGATGCTTATACATGCAGGTATGATTTATTTCACTTATGAATATGGTCTTTATTTGAATTCATTTACCTATAAAAGCCTAGAGTTTATCTTTTTATAGCTGAGTAATACTCCATTGTGTAAAAATACCACATTTTTAAATAAATTTTTCACTTGATGGGCGTTTGTGTTGTTTGCTGTTATGAACATGGGTGTACACATATTGCCATGGTATGATGTTTTTGGTTCTTTAGGAAAAATACACAGGACAAGAATAGGTGGGTTGAATGTGACCTCCAAGTCTAGCTTTTTGAGGAATCTCCACACTGATTTCCATAGCAGTTTTACCAGTCTGCATGTCTATCAATAGTGGTGAAGGGTTCCTTTTTTCCCACAGCCTCTCCAGCATTTGTTATTGGCTGACTTCCTGATGTTAGCCATTCTTTCTGGGGTGAGATGAAATCTCAGTGTTCTTTTAAATTGCATTTCTTGAATGACCAATGATGTTGAACATTTTTTCTCACATATTTACTTGCCATTTTTGTTTTTTTCATCTGAGAAGTGTATATTCATCTCAGATGCCCATGTTTGGAATAGAAAACAAACCCAAACAAGATTAAGAGAACTGAAATTCTACAGTGTGAATTTTTTAACCATAATAGAATCAACTCAGAAGTAATCTCAGAAGGGCAAGAAAAAAATTATCTGAGTACTGGGAAATAAAATGCAGCACTTCCACAAAAATCATGAGTCAAAGATACACTCTCAAAGGAAAATACTAATAATAAATACAGTGGAAGGAAAATGAGAACACCACTTAACCTATGTGAATGTGGCGGTACATTTATTTATGCCACTACATAGTTTGCATTAGAAAAAAGTATCAAATCATCAGCATCTCTATTTAAAGATACTCGAAAAATGTTATCGAAATAAAATTAAGGGAAATAGGAAGGAAAGAGTAAGCATATAATGAATAACATTTGTTATGGCTTGTGTCTAGTTGTTCCCCCAAAACCCCATGTAAGTCATGGGGCAGAGGTGGCTCGAGAAGCCCAGGCGAGTGGTTTGATGGGCGAGGCCAGAGGACCAGGGCGGGGCCTGAGGGTGGGGCCAGAGGGCCAGGGCGGGGCCAGAGAAACACCAACCATTAAGCTGGTAGCATGCGCTCTGCCACCCTTCCCCAGGCCAGCAGCCTCCCTTGGAGGTGTAGAGAGGGTCATTCCAGACATGGCGAGCCCCTAGCCTCTCCTCCAGACTCTGTAGCATGAGGCAGAGGTGTCTGTGATTGAGGCCGCATCAGGCAGGGGAGAGATGTTTGAAGACTGAGGCATTGACCCTCTCTCCTGAGCAAATAAGGTCTCTGCTTTAAACTGTGAAACCTCCAGTATCTGTGAGCTAAATAAATCTTTCATTCCCTAAGTTTGAGTGTTGGTATTTGTCTTGGAAAGGAGAAAAGAGTATGACAACATTAGATATAAATACTAAAGATCAAAGTG
>NW_004524696.1:5346619-5347649 GCF_000260255.1 Octodon degus | reverse complement strand
TAGTGATGTATAGTAAAGCTACTGAATTTTGTATGTTCATTTAATATCCTGCTAATTTTGTTCATCAGACATAGAAGTCTTCTGGAGAAATTTTTAGTCTCACTGTTTCTACCAACATTGTAGAATTTTGCATGTTGATCATTCTTGACAGCATTTAATGTTTTCAGTATCCTCAATCATAGCCATTCTGACTAGAGTGAGATGGAATCCCAATGTAGTTTTTAATGGAAAAAATAAGTAATATTTTATAACAAAAAATGGGAGAATAAAAATAGTTAATACTCTGAATATTGTTATCTTCCAAGCAGTTACCAAAAGGACAAGATATGGGAATATCTTGTAGAAGTCTGCCCCTCTTCTACTTTGATGTCAACTTCTTAGCTTCTTCATACTCTTGAAACATATTATAGACACCATTTAATGTTTGTCTGAGTCTGGTTTATTCACTCTGCTTAACATGAGGATAATCTCTGCTTCCATCCATTTTTCTGCAAATGACATAATTTTTTTACTCAATCATGAAGCATACCATTTTTTGTCCATTTAGCAGTTGATAGTCTGCTACACTGTTTCCATAGCTTATCAAATAAGCTTCAATAATCATGATTCTGCAAGTATCACTACGGTATGATGACTTTATTTTTTGGAGCATATACTGACATATAACATATTTACATAAAATGGCAGCCCCATTTTTAGTGTTTTGAGGAAAGTCCATATTGATTTCCATAGAGGCTGCACAAATGTGTGTTTCTACCAACAGTGCAGAATAATTTCTCATCTTCACCATTCTTGGCAGCATTTAGTATTTTCAATATTCTTGATCATAGCCATTCTGACTAGAGTGAGACAGAATCCCAATGTAGTCTTCAAATGGAAAAAATAAGTAATATTTTATAACAAAAATAGGAGAGTTAAAATAGTTAATACATTAAATATTGCTATCTTCAAAGTAGTTACTGAAAGCACAAGATACGGGCATAAAAAATTCTCCAAATAATGTTAGCACAAACCTTTCCCTTTAATGAAT
>NW_004524696.1:5340012-5343673 GCF_000260255.1 Octodon degus | reverse complement strand
GCATTGACCTGTGCTTCCATTCTCCAGTGTGAATTCAGGAAGGCCACTGCAGGCTTTGACACACCTTCCTCCTTTCTTGCTGGGCAAGCTGAGAAAATGATGAAGCATTGGGATATGTTCCCATGGGAGAATTTATGTGTACACCTAGAGTGTCACAACTGACTGAATGACAGCCAGGAGAGAGCCCTTGCCTCTGGCCCAGCCTCCGTGGCAGCTGGAGCACACACAGTGCCTGCACATTTGTTGCACTTCCTCTGGATGAATGCCCTGCTACAGGGCAGATGACCAAGTCTCCACCAGGAACCCATTCCCACACGTATGAGCTTGGTGGCATCTGGACTATGCAGTTTTGATTCCCCATGGTTCTCCACCTGCACATCTAGCAGCCAAGTGTGAGTTTAGATAATGGTCTTCACTCTCCAGTGCGGGTACTTGGCAGGCCATGGGCTGCCCTCAGCAGGCTCATCCTTACCTTGGATGAGTCCAAATGGTACACCCAGTGGCGAATGGAAAATGGTCAAGTTGTACTGGTGCATTTAAGTCATGAAGCTCTGCACTACAGAGGCAGACAGCGGATAGTGCTCTGTCTGCATCTCTCTCGAAGGCACTGTCCTTAACTGTACTGTTTACGCTTCTAGCTACCAGGGACATGATAACCTAAGCTCTTCATCCCCTCTGTTTACTGGCGCCAAGATTCACATATCCCGGGGGCTCTTGCCCACACTCCTCTCAGCACAGCCTACCCCATGCTACCTTCTCCTGCCCAGCACATGCAAGGTTCTGAGCCAGAGCTCTCATTGTGATCATTCCAAATCTTCTTCACCCTAGAGGAAATTAGTCCCTAGTAATCTGTTGCATCAACTTTTGCAATTATGCACCAATACAAGAAGCTTTGAACGTGGGTAAGGGTGGGGAGTACATAAAATGCTCGGTACTTTCTGCACCATTTCCATATAATTAACTCTAGAAAGTAGCTTCCACCACCTTTTTTATAAACTTACTGTGAGATTAAAGATACAAGAAAAAAGCAAAAGTTTTGAGAGTGTGCTTCAGCTCTGCCATGAGTATCCATCCGACTTGCACCCTGTCCACGCAGCAGGCCAGCATGTGGCAATGAGAGAAAATGAATTCTGTTTTGAGCACATGAAGCTTAATTCCTATCAGACCACGGAAGGTCAGCTGCAGTAATGGTTTCATTAACATTTGCCCTTCACACCTCCAGCCATTTTCTCTGAACAAGGGATCTCTCTAAAACAAATTGTAGGAGAAGCCAAATTTTACTGTGCCGAGGAACCAACGAGTACTAAGTGAAGTTCACCCATTTATCACATATAGTATAAATTATATATGAACAAAACTTCATGTCATCTATTATGCCTGATTTTGATAGCTTGCAGAAAGCCTCTGGATATTTGAAAACTCAGCTTCTCTAGAGCGGCATTAGCAATTGTCCCCGAGCTGTGGAGTTCTCCAGCAGACACTGCCGCTGTCTTGACCAGATTGATGGGCTAATTTTCGAGGAGTTTTGAATTTTTGCTAAATAATTAGATAAACCCAAAGCATTACCATAATTTAGTCAGCATATTTAAAGGAATTTTTGAATAAAGAATTCCTACAAAAGGAAAGAATGACTCCTTTGAAAAGCAATACACCATTGTGCATGGATAGCACAGCTGAGTCTGGTAAAAAAAATTTAAAACATTCTGTTCCTGTCTGCTGAGGACACATCCAGGAATGCATGCTCCAGTCACCACAGGTACAGCTCGGTGGCCTCAGTGACTTTTCTGACTAGCACCCAGGTGATTTCTACATCTCTTTGTGCTCTGGAGCAACAGTCTCTCTGCTGCTACAGCAGCTGAGGCTTCAGGCAGATGCACGGTCAGTGAAGACATCTGCAGTCAGTTGGTCCGTAAAAACAATTATTTCTCAGACCTTTTTCTGTAAATATCCAAATTTAATAAACTAAACCATTTTATGAGCTGAGACTACTTGGAGATGAAGAATTAGAGCCTGGCCAGCTAGGAATTGTAACTCTTGCCCTGCCACCTCACTACATGGGGGCTTTATCTGGAATTTTTTTCCTTTCTAAACCCCAGGTAGTTACATCTAGGGCTCATGTTGGAACAGTGAGCACATTTTGCGCTGTGTTCTCTGAGGCTCTAGGCTCAGGGCTTTGCTTACATCATCACCTATGATACTGGCAGAGATTCCTTTCCCACCTTAAGTAGAAGCTTGGGCCTTGGCCAACACAGTGAGTACAAGCCGGATAGTGTAATGTTGAATGCAGGGTGCTGCATCCCAGTTGACTGTCAGGGAGCTCTCTTGTTCTGATTTTTATCTACCATTATGGGACATGTAGTGTTGGCCTAGCAAGCTCCTTAAATAGATCTTTTGATCATCCAAAATATGTTGCTTATATTAGCTACAGTGAGTTAGAAAGATCTGTCTATGTTCTAATTTCCAAAATTTTTGAAAGTGATTTTATCTTGACAAAATATCTCTGTTGTTATCATTAACCCTACCTTGGGTTACCCTGGATTCTCCAAATATAGTTAAATGTATCCTTAAAGGGATACATACGGAGAAGAGAAGGAGCCATGAGAAGACTAAGGGGAGGCTGCAGTGTTGTGTCTGCAAATCAAAGACACTTGGAGGCACCAGAAACTGTAAGAAGTGAAGAGGAACCTTGCTCAGATCTGTCCCTTTGGATCTAAATGAAGAGGAGATTGGAGGAAAAGACAGATCGTGCAACATCTGTAGTAAAAAGAAGAAAATCTGACATTAATGATCTAACCTTCCACCTAAAAACAATGAAAGAAAATAATGTAAATTCAAGGCAGAAGATAGAAAAAATAAGGATTAGAATAGAAATAAATGAAGTGGAGGGTAGAACATCAATGCAGTAGAAAAAAAAATCTTTCATTGTGTATTAGCAAATTATAGAACCTAGGCCCTCTGAACCGACTGCTAGGAAAACATAAGGTACTCAAATTAATTCAAGAATAAATAAATAATCTTATTGTACCTACAAGTAATAGGATTAGGAAACAAAAGATTTTCTAAGAGGCAAACAGAAACAAATGAACTCATGAATAAAATTATTCCAAAGCCAAAAGAAGTATAAACAGTAGTGCACCACAAACACTTTCAGAAACTAAAGGAGAAAAGTCTCCTAACTAATTCTGCAAAGTCAGTATTTGCCTGACACTAGAGCCACAGATATCACAGAAAAATGAAACTATTGTCCAACATCTTTTGAGATTATAGATGCAAAAACTTTCAAGAAAATACTAACAAATTATATATATATATATATATATATATATATATATATAATCATATAGAGGGCAGAAATACACCTCAGTGGCACAGCGCCTGCCTGGCAAGGGCAAGGTCCTGAGTTCAATTTCCAGTACTCCCCGCCCCAATAACAGAATCATGTATTCTGACAAAATGTGGTTTATGCTAGTAATATAACATTGTTTTAATATATCTAAGTCCATCTGTGTAATATACCATATTACTAAAACAAAGGACAAAACCATAGGATAATCTCAATGCTAAAAGCATTTGAAAATTGCTTTATAGAGCACAAAAAAATTTGAAAAATGCAACTCACTTTCACAATTAAAAATGTAAGAAACCAGGGCTGGCCAAATAG
>NW_004524696.1:5324555-5328346 GCF_000260255.1 Octodon degus | reverse complement strand
AGAAAAAAAGAAAATCAATTTATCACTCACAATTAAAAGGAAAAGAGCTACTGCTATCAGACTTTGCAGTCCCTGACGTCAGGGAAAGACAAGGATCAATATATGCTAATAAATTCAATAATTTAGAAAAAATGAATGAATTTGTCAAAACACATTTTATTCTTTTCCTATAACTATTGTGACCAGTTTTTACAAATTTAACAGCATGAAGTAGTGCAGTTATTTTAATGTCACAATTTTTAAGATGAGGACAAAATAACTCGCAGTGAGTTAAAAAATCAAACCCCAGGCGGACTCTTTCTTCTGAAGGCTCTAGGTTCGTGCAGGCAAACTATTTAGGAACACAGCCAAACCCCAGCCCCACATGCACTTAGTTATCACAAAGTGACAATGCTACAATTAAACTTGAACACTGAGGTTCCAGGTAAGGAAAGAAATGAATTCAAACATTAAGATATTTTATCTTAAAAATACAATAACAGCCTTCAATGATGCAAACAATTTTTTTACTTTAAAGAAAAATAATAAAAATAATGGTATAAAATTTCAGTACACGATTGTAGAAGAGTAACAATGGTTAGCACATTGTGTATTATCTTCTGCAAAGTAGTTGTTCATATTACAAGATATAACCATGAAAAATTGATCAAATAATATAGGCATATATCTTTTCTTCCAGTGAGCTAATAGCAATAAATAGTGTATCAATCTTAACTCTTTTGTATGGAGATATGTGTGTGTGTGTGTGAGTGTGTGTGTGTGGTTTTTTCTTTTCCCTTCTACTATCCTTCCTTTTTCTTTTCCCTTCAACTATCCTTCCTACTATCAACAGGAAAGGAAGAAGGCTTCTCCTTCCCATGTTACAATATCTATTGTACATGTAGAGTCTTATTTACTCTTTCAACTTCTTATACTAGGGAGACAATATGTTGTCAACACATGCAGGACATTTATTTCACTTGTGAGTTTGGCTTCAAATTGCATACATTTCCCTGTAAATGTCTCAAGTTTATCCTCTTTCATAGCTGAGTAGTAGTCTGTTATTTACAAATCCCACATCTTTTTTATCCATTCCTATGATGAGGGGTATTGGCCTGTTTCCATGATTTTGTTATGACAAATTGTGCTGCTGTAAATATGGGGGCACATGTATCACTGGGGTGTGATGTTTCTAATTCTTCTGAGAAAATAAATGCGACCTATAATCCTAGTTTTCTAAGGAATTTCCAGACTGATATTCAAAACAGTTGCTCCAGTGTAAACACCTACCAAGAGTGAAGAAGAGTTCCTTTTTCCCTACAGTTCCTCCAGCATTTGTTATTGGTAGATTTCTTGATTATAGCTATTCTTTCTGGAGTGAGATGGAATCGCAGTGTTGTTTTAATTTGCATCTCTCAAATGATCAGTGATGTTGAACATTTTTTCCTGTATTTGTCATTTCTATTTCTTCACCTGAAACATATGTATTCATCTCAGATGTCCATAAAAATAGACATCTTTTGGATTGGATCATTGAATTTGTGGAGTCTGACTTGTTTTTTAATTCTTTACATGATCTAGTTGCAATTTTTGACATGTAGACAGCCAGTTTTTCCAGAACTCATGGATTGTGATGCCTCCTCCTTGACTTTGTTGCCCAGGACTGCATTTGTCATTTTAGATTTCTTCTGGTTCCAAATAAATTTTAGGAATGTTTTTGCTAATTCTGTGAGGCATACTAATGACATTTTTATTGGTATTACATTAAATATGAAGAATGATTTTGAGACCAAAGCCATTTTCACAATGTTTGTTCTTCCTCTTTGATCTCTTTTCTAAGAGGACTGTAATTTTCACTATAGATCTTTACTGCCTTTGTTTGAGTGATTCCTAAGTACTTCATTTTCTTGGGTGCTGTTGTGAGAGGTGTGGTTTCACTAATTTCTCCTCAATGAGTTTGCTGTTTGTGCACAAGAGTGCTATTGATTTCTTCTTGACCTTTTGGCTAAGATCAACTGAAGAATGCTATTTATTTTTGTGTATTGACTTTACATACAGCCCTGCAAATGAATTTGGTTATTAGTTCTGGGAGTCTTTTGGGACTTAAGAATGATAATTTAACTTCTTCCTTTCCTATCTTATTCATTTTGTTTCTCTCTCTTTTCTGCTTGCTCTGGCTAATGTTTCCAGAACTATGTTGAGAAGGAGTGATGACAGTGGATATCCTTGTCTTTTTCCTAATTTTAGAGTGAAGGTTTTCAATTTTTTGTCCATTGAGTATTATACTGGCTATTGGTTTGTCATAGATGGCTTTTATGAGATTGAGATAAAGACCACTTATTACAATTTTCTTCAGAGTTTTTATTATAAATGAGTATTGGATTTTTCAAAGATTCTTTTTTATCTTTAAAGAAAGTATAAACATTTAAAAAATACTTTAGAAATGATGTAGAATTTCATTCCACTAAATGATGGGAATTCAGCAATGGATTTTATATTACATATTGTTTTCATCATATTAGTTCTTCAAGTTACCAGACAAAAGCCTGTAAGATTGATAAAAAGTTATAAAAAATAAAAGAGAGCGAGTGAAAAATTTAAGCATTAACTGCTCCTTTCAATAGACCACTAGAAATCAGCAGTACAATTAGCTTAACTATCCTATGAATATACATATATGTATTTCTTTTTCCTTTCTCTCTTTCTTTTGTCCTTTCTTTCATCCCAGTTGTTCCTTCCCTTGGAACAGTTTCTTTTCCTTTTATAGTATCCATTGTACATTTCAGTTCCTATTTACTCTTTCAGGTTCTTACATTAGGGATGCAATATGGCATTTGTGTATGCAGGCCTAATATATTTCAGGTATGAGTGTTTTCTCTAGTTGCATCCATTTACCTATAGAAGACGTCAGTTTATCTTTTTTACAGCTGAGTAATATTCCATTGTGTACAAATACCACTTTTTTATCCATTCTTCAGTAAACAAGCAGAATACAGAAAAGCATCAAGATTATACACTGTGACACATTCATCTCAAGAATGCCAGGATTTTTCAAAGTATGCAAATCACCAAACGTGGTACACCACAGAGCCAAAGACAAAAATCATATGATTAGCTCAAAAGATGTATCTTTTGACAAAGTTCAACACTTATTCATGATTTTAAAAAAATAACCCTACAGAAAATTGGAATAGATAGCCTTTACCTCAATTTGATAACAGCTGTCTATGACAAACCAATAGTCAACATCATACTAAATGAACAAAAACTTAAAGCTTTCTCTTTAAAACCATGTACAAGATAAGGAGTATTTGTCTTTATCAAAAGATTTATTTTGATGTGTTATATTATATTTACTGACTTGCTTAGGTTGAATGATCTCTGCATTCATCGAATAAATCCCACATGGTCATGATTTAAAAACTTCTTGATATTTTGTTGAATTCTATTTGTGGCTTACTGAGAATTTTTGCATCTATGTTTTTTATGGAGATTGGCCTGTAGTTCTTTTTGGCTGAATCTTTCTCTGGTATTGGTAGCAGGCTAACAGTTGCCTCCAGAAATGAGTTAGGGACTACAGATTTCCTTTCAATTTCATTAGATTTATTCTTTAAATTTCTTGTAGAATTCAGAAATGAATCCATTAGTACTTGAGCTTTTCTTTTTTGGTAAAATTTTAGTTACATTTCACTGACTGATATTTGGTTATCCTAAATTTGCATACCTTCTTGATTAAGCTTTGGTAATTAATATGCATTTCAAATCTGTTCATTTCTTCTGTGCTTTCCATCCTATAAGACTAAACATTTTCA
>NW_004524696.1:5316774-5323135 GCF_000260255.1 Octodon degus | reverse complement strand
TGCTTCATTTATTTGTATGTCAAATTTCTTATCTATGCAAGGGCCATTTTCTACAATTGTTTCTGGAAAGAAGGATTTTATGCTACTTGTGCTCTCTGCAACCTTCTCATTGAGCCCGATCAACCTTATGTTATTTTTCTTTGCTTCACTGTATAGCACTATTTATTGATTTTTCATGGTGTCTTACTATTTTTAAGATACCTTTCTTTTTACTACCACTGGCTGTAATTCTGTCTTCAGGATCTGAAATCCTATCCTCTCCTTTGTTCAACCTTTGCATATACTTTCTATGGAGGTTGTAATCTGCTGAAATTCCATTTGGACATGTTTTGTAGAGTTCATTTCTTTCCTATGCCAAGCACTTTTTTGTTTCTGTCCTTTTTCTAACCTTACCTGTTATTTTATTGGTGTCTTCTCTAATATCTTTGATTTTAATCATCATTTATTTCTATCACTGAGAGATTATTTTCTCCATAGTCTTTTCTGCTTGTTTTTTCACTTCTTCTGCTATTATTTCAGAAAGTTATAGTATTTGACTTCCAGTTTCATCTAGCTCCTTGAATTCAGGGCTTGTCCTGGGTGGGTTGAGGGTTTGGGTTGCACTTTGTAATTGTAATTGCACTTGTAATTTTCCAGTTTTCATTTTGTTTTCTATGCTGATATTTGCTAGTTTCTTATATATCTTCATTGCTAGTATTGAGGTTTCTCTATAGATTATCTGCTTGTTAGGGATGTCTTCTATATGTGGGTGGTTTCTTTTAGCTATTCTAAGATCCTACCTTCCTAATGTATGAAGGATACCAGATTACTCTTTGGCTCAACTCCTAATCCTTTGGTACTGGGATGTGGATATGATTATGATCTATACAATCACAGTGTTATCATACAGAGGAGAAAAACTCTTTATAACATGTATGACATCAAGGCTAAGATATTACAGTTAGTAATAACAATCATTTCAAGTACAATTTAAATGCTAATTAACTATGGTAATCATTAATCTGTTATCTTTGACCACAGGAGCAAACTCTAAAATTATGTAACAAAATCATACATATATTGTGAACTTTTATACAGTGACTTTTCTCCTTACTTGGATGATTTTACCCTTCTGTGGTTGAGAAGGAGTGTAAGATGTGTAGAGGATAAGCTAAAGTGTTGAGTAAAGTCAAATATATAAGAAAGACAGAGATTACATCATGGCCACCCAGGTTTTGGAAAACTGGAGTGCACAGGAAGAAGAAAATGGAAGAGAATATGAAGGAGTAGCCAGAAAGGGTAGAGACAGTGTTTAGTCACTTGAAAGTTCAAATTCAAGAACTAGCTGAGGAGGAGAGAAAGAGGGTCTATAAAAGAGAATAAATATAAAAGATAAGAAACCTAAATGTTGAAAAAGAATCAAGAAAGAGAACGAGAACATAAAAGCAAAGAAGGAAGGAAGGAGAAAGAAAGAAAGAAAAAAGAAAGAAAGAAAGAAAGAAAGAAAGAAAGAAAGAAAGAAAGAAAGAAAGAAAGAAGAGAGAGAGGAAAGGAAAAAGTAAGACAAATGCAAAAATAACTACAGAACATAGAACAAAACAAGATGATATCCAACCAGATAGGAAAGGGATATCCAATTGTACAAATAAGGGAGAAAGAAAGTAATCAAATACCTCTGTTGTTTACAGTTTTGTGATAATGACTATATTTAAACCCCCAAATCTGCTGGGTATAGAGTTGACCTTGAAACTGGATGAGGAGGCCGGGACTGTTCTTCTGTTGGTGGAGTTCTCCAGAGTCAAACTGCTGGCTCCTCGCTAGCTCTTGCTTCAGATGCTTCCACACTGCTGGTCTTGATAATTACTCTGACCTCCAAAGACCTGTGTAGCCATTGTCCTTCCACACCTCATGCAGGCCCTGCTGTCCCCAAGACAAGGAAGGAAGCCCAGCACATGGACTTACACTTTTCTAGCAGGCCCTCTGTCCCAGAAACCAAGTAGCTTTTTATTGAAAGGTAAATGTTTGCATTTGACGTGCTTTTGTAAAATTAAGGTGATCTTTGCTGTCATATGCATGCTGATAATTTGTCAAACCTTGGTTCATGCTTATTAGTCGAAGGCAATACATGCAGCATTTAGGTCATCTCAAATCAAACCATTTTCTTGTATCATAGTTAATATAATTCAAAGCTGAAAATAACTACTAACAAAGGAAGAAAAGCAATTTTAAGTTCTTTCGTTGACTTAAAATTTTTGACAGAGAATTCCACATTTTAAGGTTTTCTCTTTCAGCACTACCCAATGCACTTTTCTTTGTGATCCACTATGTTCTCAACTGTTGCACACCATCATAGAACTTAATTTTCTGGATAGTGCTTTCTTCAAATTACAAAACTCTATTTCCATATTCCCAAAATCTAACCAGTACAAGCAAGAAAGATCAAGTTCTTCAAATTTGGCTTTATCTGAAGAAGGAAATAAAGAGTTGTCTCCATGTTATGGAACTAGAAAAATCTGTTCTTAAATTTGTTTTTAGCTGCCTCAATGTTAGAAAATCTCTTATCCATTTCCTGATGGCTTTTGGGATTGCCTCAAAATGTTGTAGAATTTTCTAAATGCATTTTTAGATTTGGAAAACATTCCAGCTGCCCATTTCAAAAGTCTATTTCAAAAACCTGAAGTTTTCTTTCATATCTTTATATATCACAAATCATCTCTTTTTTTTGCTCTTATCCTTATATATTGTACTTTTCTGTTCAACACACTTAAGTGTGATGCAAAATTTGTTTAAAATACACATGCACCAAAAAAATTTAAAAAATCCATGAGATAGTTAAGCCAGGCTATATCAGTGAGTGGTAGATACTCTGCTCTTTTATATTCCAAAACAGCCTGATTTCCTCCAACCAGGCTACAAATCTCTCCAGGACTCAACTTCTTTTCATCCACCAAACAACACTGCACATAAAGAATTATACTGTTCCTGAATCTCATGAAGAAGTGCTAGGAACTGTTGAAATTTAAGAGCACAAGCCACAATATAACTCACCATTTTGTGACATCTCTGAGGCTGTCATCTAATGTTTTGCTGCTTTCCCTGGCACAAAAAAAATTCTTGATATATAACACAGTGAAACTGAATGTTTGCTTTGCTTCTTTATCAGGGGACTGTATAAAACCAGCTGCTATTCTCACCGTGCAGGGTTCCTCACTATTAGTAATTAAAACTGCTTATGTCTTATGACATAATAGGCTCTGTCACAGCATTATATCTATCTATCTATCTATCTATCTATCTATCTATCTATCTATCTATTCCCTGTGTTCTTCTAGGCATAGGTACCAGTTTCTCTAGCTTTCTCTCATGTCACAAATAGCATAGTGCAAAATTACTGCTCCCCTCTTATGATCATTTATGTCTGTGCTTTCATCCAAACACATGAAGTAACAGCTTGCCTTTTGCAAGTCAGAAGTGGACTGACTTACAAGCATCATTTGCCATGCACAGGACTCAGTTTTTAACAATATTCCTGTTAAGTGGCATCTCAGAGATGCATTGAACAATTTTTATTCTTTTGGGGGACACCATGAAAAGAAAATTGCTTCCATTTTAATAAAAGCATCATCAGAGAGGGGCCTACCATGTTTATTATATGCAGTGAAATTTGAAAGCTGTAGCTCTCAGGTGACTTATTTTTAAAAGACAGTTGGAAAAATTAAAAGGTTATCTTACTTATTCAATTTCCCTCCAATAAACTTTCTTTTCAGTTTCAAAGATCAGAAACACTTTTGTAGTTGGTACTAAAGTGCCATCTAGGGCAGAGGATGTAGCTCAGCAGCACAGCACCTGCCTGGCAAATGCTAGCTCCTAAGTTCTATTCCTGGTACCAAAAAAATAAAATAAAATACAGTGCCATCTGACACTTGACATGAGACATGCAGCACATTCAACACACAGAATGCGTATCACGTTCCCACTGCTTTGAATGGGAATGATTTTCTATCTGTTTTCCATTTTGTTTTTGTTGCTGTAGACATTATCTGGTAATAAAGACTTGGGGTCTACAAAAACCACAATTTTTTTTCAATGAAGAACCTAGTACAAATCTACCCATATACCAAAATTGATAACGCTATTAGCAATCATTAAAAATTGGATATTACCTGAATCAACAATTTATAACAGTGATTCTCAGCTGGGATTCTGACCACTAGCACAAGTGAAGAGTGTTCCACTGACCACCAGCTTTTGACCTGCTTTGAAAAAGGCACCTGAGTACACTTCCTACCTTGTGGGAGCTTCTCCTAAAATCATGGCAGTCCATCAAATACATATACAGCGTTACATAGGTCCACAAATTTGATTCCATGCTTCTGGTTTCAAACCAAGTTGATCAAGAACCAAATCAAATTTAGTGCTTAAGTTCAGTTTTATCCTTATGGAGAAATTTGATTTGATTCTCATCCAGTTTGTTTTATTGTCCTCCATAGTCTACAGTTTATAGTTTCTTCAACTTCAAAGACAACACTGCTTGAGTACTCCTGCTGCTGTCTTACTGATTTTTTCATTCCTCCCCCTTTCATTTCTTCAGACTCTTTGGAGTAGTTTAGGGTCACCAAGATGGTCCACAGTTTTCTCTTTATTTTAAGGTTAGATTATTAGCATTTGAACTCTATTCCACATACTAATTTACCTTTGTCATGTATCTTAAAATATTCTGACACTTGAGGAATTAAAATTTAGATGGCTACCATGCCAAAAATTTATCAAACCAGCCAAGAATAAATCAGTAATCTGAATAGCCCTTAACCATAAAGAACTGCAATTGGTAATTGCTATGTTTCCAAAAATAAATCTCTGGACTCAGATTTTTTCACTGGAGAATGTTACCAAATCTTCAAAGAATGAATACCAATTTCACACAGTCTCAGAAAAGAAAACAAAAAACAAAAAACAGGAAGGAACACTTAGAAAATTTTCTTATGAGGCAAGTACTACCTTCCTACCAAAATACATACAGTACACAGTAAGGAAAATTATAGGCCATAATATCTCATGAGCCTAAGTTATTAGCAAATCAAATAAAAACATGACTAAAAATAATATACAAAATGTACAAAAACAAGGCTGATTTAATATTGGAAAATCAACTAATGCAATCCACACTCTAAAAGAGAAAAATGACCTGCTCACAGCAATACAAAAAGCACTTGACAAATTCAATGATCACGCAAGATAAAGAAAAAACTCAGCAAACTGGGAACATGGGGAAATTACATCAGCTTGATAAAGCACATCTAAAAAACCACAACATCCCTACAGCTGCCATCACACTAAATTATGAAGATTTCCACCAACATCAGGAATAATGAGGGAGTCTGCTCTCACCACTCTATGGAAGTAGTGCTCAGATTTCTAATTAAAGGAAAAGATGAGGAAAGAAAGAAAAACCAACCAAGTTGGAAAAGGATGTTTATGCTGGTGTCACTTGCAAATGGCATGATCGTGTATACAAAAAATAAGAAGAAGCTTACCACTGTGTCCTGCATTAAGTGGGCTCAGAAAGACCAAAGGATACAAGAAAATACACCAAAATTACTTTCATTTTTTTATATACCAGCAAAACATGTAGAAAATGTTGTTAAGATCACAAATGCTAATTATCCTCTAAGGAAAGTAGAATGCTTAGGTAGATCTACATGAAAATTACCTAATGATAATATTGCAATGTTGGGGAAGTGAGAATCCAATCCTTGTACTCTTAAATATACCCACTGATGAATCACATCAGAAAATATAGCTTATACTTCGGAGGAAAAGAAAAGATTTAATTTCCATTCTCATAAGTGAAATAAATCAGACACACATGTTAACATCATATTTCCTGGTGTAAGAACAAAAGAATAAATCACATAGTTTTAATTTCTCCAAAGTTCTCTTTTCATAGAAAATTCACTTATTCACTCACTTGTGTTCTATCAATTTTTGCTCATGCTCATTCGTATAATATATGCTGTTAGAAAATGACAAACGTGGGAAACAAGGTTCACTCTCTCCACAAGCATCACAGCTGGATAAACGAGGTACATAATAATTATGCTCATCATCTTCAGTTGTACAACAAAATGTCTGAGACTGGGTAACTTACAAGAAAAGTTTATTTTAGCTCTTGGTTCTGATCAAGGTCAGGGCTAGACCTGAGGATGGCCTCCTTGCTGGCAGGATCTGTGATGCCTGTACCGGGTCTATAGCTCAGTGGCAGAGCACCTGCCTAGCAACTGTGAGGCCCTGAATTCGATTTCTAGCTCTAAAAACCAAACAAACAAACAAAAGAATCTATAATACCTTGCAAGGCGTCACATGTCAAGAGAGGACATGCTGC
>NW_004524696.1:5304134-5316244 GCF_000260255.1 Octodon degus | reverse complement strand
TTACATTTACAGAAAACCTGTCGGATATCCCAAGTTACACTAATGTAAACAGAAGTGGTAAACAGTACTTGATATTATGTGTATTATGTGTATCAATTTTTAAACCAAAACTACAATTGAAAAATTTACTTTTATATAAATGTCTACATGTATTTCACTAAAATTCTCTTCAGTAATTGTTTTAATACTTTGGAAGTATCCTAGTAAAAAAATAATTTTTTTTCTATTTTTCACTAAACTTTTTTCTAGAACAGTATATTCTGGACATCAAAGATACAAGATATAATCTTCTTTTGACTAAGAGTTTTTATGCATGTTATCCTTTTTTGCTAGTTGCCTTTATAAAAGTTTTCAAAATATTCTACAAATGAGAGAAAATTAATTGTTATTCATTTTCATCTGGTTTAATCCAGTTAGACATAATTAGTTAAGTGATCTACTTCAAATATGTGTAGTCTAGTACTATGGAAAGGCATAATGAATCAAAGAAAACTGAAAAGGTGATTATTAAAAATTTAATGAAGCAATTATTTCTATTCATAAGTAGGAAGATATATATTTTGAAACTGGAGACAAAAGCATATAAACTCAATATTTAGAGAAAAAGAATATATACTTACTAATCAGAAAATCTTCACAGATGAGAAGAGGTATAAGAGTGGCTCAGATAGAAACAAAGGAGACAAAGTAAAATTGATGATGCTCATTTCCACTTGGAAACGCAAAGGCTCTGCAATTAAGACTTGGTGTGGATAATCAGTTAATGTCTCTCCTGTCCTGCTCCTGCTCGAGGCTCCATGAAAGCAGGAGAGAGTCCTGCGGGTGTTCTAAACATGAGCCCCCTGAGAAATTCTTCAGCATCTCCAACCCAGCAAAGGAGGCTCTTTCCTCTCCTCAGACCAGGGTGCTTGTAAACATCTTTAGAACTCACTCTTCGGCAAAAGGTCTCCATTTGCAAGCAAGTGCCAGAAAGCACCTGCCACCTGGCTGGTAGCCCATAGCCCACAGCCCTTCTGAAAAAGTGCTGATTGCCGCTCTAGCAGGGTCTGCCTGGCCTTTTAACTATGGAAGAAGTGTTCACTGGCTCTCTGACATCACATTTCCTGCTCTTCCTGGTATCTCCATACTGTTAGACATAACCACACACACTCACTCCCTCACCTACCTGTGAGAGACTTGAAGCTCGTCGATGTAAAGGTACCTGGTGCTAGTGCCAGTGTACTGAGTGCTGTGAATGCTGACCCCCCAGGGCACAGCACAAAAGGTCTCCTAGTAGATGAAGACCTTCTACTGAGTTGAGAACAATAAAAACAAGTTTTCTACACTTGTATAGGTTTACCTTCTGCAAAGAGCAAACAAAACAAAATACTGAAAAATGGACACTCTCTGGCCTATTTATCCGTGGCATCTAATGGTCAGGGCCTCCCCAGTTTCAAACCCTCTCCTGTGCCCCCATTGTATCCTGCTTGCACATCCTTCTCCAAAATTAATTGATTGAAATCTTGAGAAGAGGAGCAGGTGGGAGAGAAACTCACTACTCACCCTGGAGTGGTGGTTCCAAGAGAGGATGCACCATGACCTTACCACAAGACTGAGATTAGAGGAGGAGGCTGAGGACCAAAGTGAAATGAAATGGGAAGATACTGGTCTGAGATCTGGAATTGGCAAAATTTGACATGTCCTTCAAACAAGAAATGCCACCTCTTAAAGGAGGGCAGAGAAAATGACAGGATGTGCTGAACTCATCTGGGCACTGCCACAGAGCCCAGTTGGGTACCCAGAAGCCATGGGGTTGTCAGCAGCTATGGGACAGAGTTTCTCTCATTATCTAGATGTTGCAAAAGATGGCAATGAAGGCACGATGGCATGAGTGGTAGGGCTCACCAAGGTCATATCCCTAGTACGTAGTGAAAACAGAGCTCAAGATTGATCTCAAGCCTCTGTTCCAAACCAAACCTTTGCAGTGACATCCTCTATTTCCCAGGGAAGTTTATTTTCTATGAAGTAAATGCCAACCTGTATATCCCAGCCCCCAGTGTAATTTGTTCATTAACTTTTTTCCTAGAAAAAACATGCTAACACATCAAAGGCAGAGCAAAGGGCTTTGACTTTTACTAATTTTAAGTCTCTACTATACTCAGATAGCAAGTACAGACTCAGGGAAATGGATGTAAATCAAGGAACAAATCACACAGCTTTAGCAATTCCCTATGCAGCCCTGGTCTGCTTTTTCTGTGTGCCCATCTGAATTCACAATTGGCTTTTTGGAGAAAACAGGCAAAGAGAAACACTATCCTATTATTACACCAGCAACACAGGCAAGATTGCAACAAATGCAAATTCCCAAACAACAAAAAGTCATACTCCATGAAGAACTCAGAACTTTTAAGCCAAAAGTCCCACCACACAGTACTATTTATAATACACCAGATCTTCTTCTCTTGTCCAGAGCTTCTCCATATGGGTAAAAATGTAGCCTTGGGCTCTAACTCTGCAGAGATATACAGGGCCCATCCACCTTTCCTATAGAGTGATCAGACAATCTGGCTCAGTTCCACCAGTTCAGTTATTCTCAAAATGTGGTCTTGGGAGCAGCACCACCTGCGAACGTCTTAGAAAAACACATTATCATGGTCCACTCCATCCCTTCTGTATCAAAAGCTTTGGGGCCACAATCCAGCAAATGATTTTTAACAAGCTCTCCGGATGACCATAAGCCACAGTGGGCATCAGGAGCAGGCTTAGTACAGGGGTTCTCAGATACATGTTAGCTCCCCTTGGGAGACTTCAGACACCTATGTGACTTGGACCAGCCTAGAGAGCTCAGCACTATTAATCTCTAAAACTGCCCACATGACTGATCTGTGAAGCCCAGTTCAACAACAGTGCCCACTCTACTGGCACTGATGGCAGGGAATGGTCTTCGCCCTACAGCAAGGGCAACACTGGAGTACTGCTCGGCACTGCTCAGCAATGAGACCAGGATCCATTAAAGAGACACCAATCACTGCTGTGAAGGAATCTGACCTTTACAGGGTAGGATCCACTTCCATAGGTTACTGCACTAGGAAACCTCAAACACTGTGTGCCTGCCCTGCATAAGCTGATTTGTGCACTGCTATCAGCTAGTCCTGAAATGCTGAGTTGAGTGTGCACTGTGAAACTTTCTGCTATTTTTCCGCATGATCTTTTCATATCATTTGTATTGACTCCTGCTTTTCTACTGACAGCTCTCAGTCTTAATTTCATATCATGTTGTAGCTGTTGTATTGTTATTTTTAGATCCTTTGTTATTTTAAAGAGATCTTTCCTTTCATGATAACTGTCTTCAAGGCTGCCTTCCAGGTCTGAGTCTATCCTCAGTTTGTTCAGGTAGTTTTGTCAGCTTTCAATGGAATTTTTAATTTCCTGGATATCCATTTAAATCTATTTCATGAATTTTCTTTCTTCCTATAGTGATCATTCACGGTTTCCATCTTCTTCCTATCAGTATATTTCTATCTGTCTTGATTCCACATTTGCTGAACAATTCTTTTATAAATATTGACGTTTCTTTTTTAACTTGAGTGATTATTTCTGATGTTTCCTTGATAGCCTCATGGATTTGTTTCATTTTAGTTGCTAACATTTCAGAAATTTTTGTGTGTATCTTCCATTTTCCTCCATCTAGTTGTCCCCTGGGTATTTTCTGGGTGGGATGGACGTCTGAGATTGCATCTTGCTTCTTCTTCTTCTTCTTCTTCTTCTTCTTCTTCTTCTTCTTCTTCTTCTTCTTCTTCTTCTTCTTCTTCTTTCTTCTTCTCCTTCTCCCTCTCCTTCTCCTTCTCCCTCTCCTCCTTCTCCTTCTTCTTCCCCTTCTCCTTCTCCTTCTCCTTCTTGCAGAACTGGGGATTGAACTCAGGTCCTTGTGCTTGCCAAGGAAGCATTTATTCCACTGAGCCATCTCCCCAGCCCCTTACATCTTGCTTGTTCACCTTGTCATTTTCTATTTCAATTTTTTTCCTCTGTGTTGATCCTTGTAAGTTTTCGGGGTACATAACTATATCACTAGTATCAGGTCCTCTCTAGGATGAGTGTGTTCTTTAGGTGCATCTTCTGTGTGTAAGAGGTTCTTGTGCCTGTTCTGAGATCCTGCCTTCCCAATTAATTAAGAGTGAGATATTGGTATCTGTTTGGTTCAGTTCCCAGTCCTTTGGTTCTGGGCTTTGGTGAGATTATTGCTCCAGAGTTCCCAGTGTTGCTATAGAAGGGAAAATAGCTGATTATAACAGATATGACATCCTAGCTAACGGAGTGCAACTAGCATAACAATGGCCTCAAGCACAGTTTAGAAACTGACTAATCATTGTAGGGATTAATTTTGTACCTTAAGCCATAGGAGCAAAATGTACAATTCTATAACAGAGCTGATTGTAAATTGAAAGCTTGTGTTTGGAGTGCTGCCCCTTGATTAAATGGTTTTACCCTGTGTTGTGAAATTGAAGAATAATACTGGATGAAACAAAGATAACTGACAAGAAAGTAGAAGCTGGGCTGGAGGGAAGGATGATCATGCATGCTTTGGGAGACTAGAGGGGAGGGCAAGAGAGGAACACTAAAGAAGTAAGCATGGAGCAGTCGGAACTTGGTCCCTGGAATTGGAGGATCAAATTAGTTTTCTGTGGCTGGAGTTCTCAGCTGTTTAGAAAAGTGGGGGTAAGAAAAGAAAATGAAAAAGGAAAAAAAAGAAAAACAAAACAAATCAACCAGTCAAACAAACAACGAGAGAGAGAGAGAGAGAGAGAGAGAGAGAGAGAGAGAGAGAGAGAGAGATCAAGGATGCCCACAGCCTGCCCACCTGCTTGTATTTTGTGTACTTTTGTCCCTAAGCACAATGCTAGTTTAGCTAACTGAGCACCTCTTAACTCATATTGGTATTGTTGCTTCCAAATTTTCATGCCACTATTTCTGCCTGTACCTCGTATGTGCTCTAGTTGGGACCCTCCTGTGTCCCTGGTATTCCCTCTGATCTTTGGGCCAGGGGAGGGGCTGTTCTCTGGGCCTTCCACTGTTGTTCGCCTGGGTCACAGAAGTGGCAGTGACAGAGATGAAAGGGCCTCCCTCTGCACATTCACCTGAGTGTAGGTGGAGATGGCGATCAGCAACAGGCTTTCAAGCTCCCCTGTTGCTTTTACTACCTTGTGGGCACCATGAACTGTTCTCTGTGATGGCCTTCTGCCACACCATCCTGCCTTGAAGCCAGTGGATTAAGGCCTGAAATTGCTACCAAGTGAGCTACATAAATCTTTCCTCCTTTACATTAACCATGTATTTTGTCAGATATTTTGTCTCAGTAAAGCAAGAAGTTACAGATGGTATTCTACTTGCTTTTTGTCTCTTTACAGAGACAGTGCACTGGCCACACATGGTATATAGCATTCTCTAGGAAAGCAAAGGAACAGAACATTATTGAAAAAGAAGTCCTGGCATGAGTGTGAATATGAATCACTGCATCCAGTGATTCACACTAATTCACTCTAATAGTGTGGCAACTCTGAAAAAATAAGGCTTGTTGGGCTGGCCAGATAGCTCAGCAGATTAAAATGCCTGCTTAGACAGATGCAGGGACCAGGGTTCGATCCCCTGTGTGCCTTGATGGCCCGGCCCCCGGGAGCGCTGAGACAGTGATTGAGACTGGGCATGTTGGTGCATCCCTGTAATCCCAGTGCTTGGGAGGCTGAAACAGGTGGATCACTATGAGTCTGATCTGTGTAGAGAGACCCTGTAGACCTTGTACTAAATGCATGAGAAAAAAAAAATAAAAAATAAGGCTTGTTTGAATAAAGAAGTTTATTGAGTTTGAGTGGAGTCTTCACTTTTTGCTTTCTCACAAAATCACCTCAGTTTCAACAGAAGGAACATTTTCACATAATTGTTTTGTGTCTTTTCTATACATTAGGCCCATAAGTATAGCAACTGCAGGTTAGGAATATCAGTTTAGAAACACCCAGGATGAAGTGTGCATGGTGGTGTGCACCAGTAATCCCAGTACTCTGGCAGTGAGTATATATTTAACTTGCCAATAATGATTATTATATTACAGAACATTAACATACCCAGTACCTCTGTCACCTTTTTGAAATCTGCACCCCTGGCAAAATTCACTCTCTAATACAATGGTATTCACTACATATAACATTCATGCCAACCATTAGGTCTCCAGGCTTGCCCATGCTCTGAAGCAGCAAGCATTACCCCAGACTTAAAAACCCCCATCCCCTTCCCCTCTCTACCCCTGTTCATTAACCACCACTCTGAGAAAATGAAAATAAAATGAGGGTGCTCAGGAAAGATATGCACCATAGTTGGGGTGAGGATGAATCTAGGGTTTTGGGGGTATCTGTAAGATACGTGACCTGGGCCGGGGAGTTAGCTCAGCAGCATAAGTGCCTGCCTGGCAAGTGCAAAGTGCTAAGTTCCATTCCCAGTACAAAAAAAAAAAAAAAAAAAAAAAACCTTTGTTTTTTGTGTCTAAAATCTAAGATGTTTTGTTGGGATTGTAGGTGAACAATTTCATTCCTTCCAGGAATAAGAAGTGTGGTCTCTACACCCTCTTAATACTTTTCTTTTTTTTATAGCATCTAACTTAAGCAGTATAACCGGTGAAGTTATATCCCATTGCAGGTTTCATTTCCATTATCTTAATGATTAATGTTGTTGAACACTGTTTTTCACACTTGTTAGCCATTACTACATCTTGAATTAAACAAATTAATATTTTAAAAGTATACATGCTATTCAAAGTGATATACTGCTTCAAAACAGCTCCCATCAAAATTCCAATGGCATTTTTCATAGAAATAGGAAAAAAATTCTGTGATTCATATATAAACATAAACAAGGCCAAATAGTCAGAAAAGTCATAAGTAAGAGAAACAAAGCTGGAGGCATTGTACCTCCTGATTTCAAATTATATTGTAAAGATTTAGTAATCAGAATGGCCTGTCATTTACATTAAAATGGATACATAGGTCAATGGAGCAGAATATAGAAGCCAGACATAAAGTCATATAGCATAGACAATGAATTAATTTCTGACAGGGATGCCATGAAGACACAACTCAAATGGAGGGACTTTAACACATAGCGTTAGGAAAAGTGAATTTTTACATGCAGAACTCTGGACCCTGGTCTTACATACAACAATCAGTGTGACATAACTTAACACCTAAACTAGACCTAAACTGTAAAAATTCTAAAAGAATGTATGAGGAAAATATCCTTGTTTTTGGCATGGGTAACAATTTGACAGATACTGTACCAAAAACTCATAGTACAGAATCAAAAATGAACAAGTGGGACTGTATCCAATAGGAAGGCATATTTTATTACTCAACTGCCAGAAGTCATATTGGATTTTTAGAAATCTAAATTGATTATTGCTGAGTTTGCCAAAATATTTTTGGCAAAATACTGATTGTGTCAGGTAAAGCACAATTCTAAGATCAAAAACAAAAACATCAAAAGAGACCTATAAGTAAATGCTTTGTGTGCACTTGAATTCCAGGCTTCCCTTGGGAAGGTCTAGGAACTGTTTGCCTATAAACTTTATTCTGAGGCAGATTGTTGCAGTGTTTCCATTTTTTTTGGCCCTAGAAGTCTCTACACACTCCATATTTTGTCGGGGCATCTTTTCACTGTCCCTTGCGAAACATGAGGACTTTCTTTCCTTGCCACCAAATGATCACATTACTATCTCCACATCACTAAGTTTTTAACATTTATGTTGTTCTGGAATAATAATTCTGATGGGTACTGATCTTCAGTTCTTCTCATGACATTATTGGGGTTCTTGCTGGCCACGTGTATTAGGGTTGCTCACTAGCCACTGTGTGCTTGTGGAGATCCTGGACTCTCTTAGCAAGAGGAATTGAGACATTGTCCAAGGAAATCGTGTTTCTGGTGATTTTAAAATTTGTTTGTGTTGTCTGTGCCATGTTCTATCTGCACATGAACTTAGCACATGTATTTTCTTGCTCTCAGATATCTGGGAATTGCACTCACTGTCCGTGTAGGGCAGCTTCTTGAGCCCTAACCAGTTCCTATTTCTCATCTGATAAATTCAGTTCTCTTATGCTTCAAATGTTCTTCATCCTTCCAAGTTTACCTGCATAAGAATGCACTTTGGTGTCAATCGGTGGTAGTGTTTTCCTGATATGCTGAATACTCTTTCATTTTGAGAGTCATATGTTCCTTTACTTTGGGAAAGATTTTGTTTTGTTATACTTTCCAATAGTTTTCTTGATCTTATTACTCTTATTTCAAAATTCAAGATGGAATTTCTTTGGCTCTTTCTTAATCACACATTTTCTCTCAAATCCTCTGGTGGAGTTTCCTTTTCTTTATTTTGTTGACTTTATGGAAAGTTTTCTGCATCTCCAGAGACAGTTCTCAAGTTTTTATTTTAATCGATACTTGTGATACAGCTTTCAAAAGTTTAATGGCTTAGCTTGATTCTTCTATCTTGGTTTCTCTATCTCTCCTTTGAGGACATTTCCCTTGGAGTTCATGCTCCCTGCCATTTCTCTGAAGATATGTTGAAGTGTTTCCCTGAACATTTATTTTGCTTTGGGGCTCATTTTATTTTCAGTCCATGTATTCCTCTTCTCTTTAGTGCCAATGTGTGGATGGTGATTTTTGCTGTTGTATGTTCCGTGTATGATTTTTTCTACTTGTTTTTTGGGGTTTGAATGGATGTGATCTCACTTAAAAATAGCAATTTTCATAAAGAATGTGTGAGAAGGAGGCCTGGACATTGAGCTGGGGCAGGTGGCAGGGTTTATTTGGTTTTGGGGAGGAGGGTTGTGGCTCTGCACTTTCAGCATGCCTTCCAGCTGAATTCCCACCTTGTCGTGTGTGTGTGTATGTGTGTGTGTGTGTGTGTGTGTGTGTGTGTGTGTGTGTGAAGCAGCACATCATTCTCAGTTTCTGTCATACATGCTCCATTAACCCCACTGTAGTAGGCTCTCTACTACTTAGGAGAGGGTCTTCATTCCCTCACTACACAGAAATTGGTGCTTCAGGACCCTAGCTCAGTCTAAGGAAGCTCCTCACCACAGCTTCATCATCACAGTCCTCTAGGTCTGAAGGTCCCCATGTCGGAGCTGCCCTTCGTCAGTATTGGCCCCTCTGTGACTGCCCAGTCCTGTGTACCCACTGCCTGGAGAGTACCAGCCACCTGCTGGACCCCAGATCCACAAATAGGCACTAAGCAAGAGCAACTGTGTTGTGATTAGCCCTTGGCTTTTTAAAAAAAATGTATTTAGTACAGGGTCTCTCTACACAGATAGAGCTTGTAATGATCCTCCTGTTTTCAGCCTCCCAAGAGGTGAGATTACAGGTGCCACCACCACACCTATTCTCTAGCCCTTGGCTTTTGCCTTCATGATTTCACACTGGTGTGTGCAAAGACAAATGATTTCTGTGTCCCTTCTCTTCCCTCTGTTCCTCCTCTCTGGGAGATCAGTGTCCCCTCTCATGTAAATGTTTGCTTTTCACCTGTGGTCTATGGATCCTCAATAAATGATTCTGTGTTCCCTATGGTTTGAAAATACTCATTCTAATTTCTACTTAAAGATTTGTGATGTCAATTAACATGTCAGCAGTCCTGAACAATCCTTTCATCTCATGTTGGCTAGCTCAGCATTTCACCACAATTTTTGTTTGAATATTCTTTTTCTTTTTTTAGTATTTACTTTTTTTTCAGGAGTAGACTCATTTTCCTGGGAAGTTCTCTTGTGATATATAAATCTAAAATGAGATTTTATAAAAATATGTCTGTAAACTAGCTAAAGCTCTAAGATATCTAAATGAAACCCTGATGATTTTGAGGATATGCTAGAAAGACTGTTTCTTCACTTCTAAATCAGAATGCCATAACAATACTTAAATCATGACACTAATAAATTCTCAGCTTCCATTATTTTGTCTCTATGCTCACATTCACAAAGGCATTTCTATTTTGCCTGGGCCTTTTCTACATCCAGTCAATTTGCTTACATTTTGCTGTATGCTTAGTTGCCTATTTCTCCACGTTCTCCACTGCTACTTCCAGAGAAAGTAGTAAAATTTCACACCTGTGGGCAATCATTTGGCTTCAACACTGGGGCACTTGCACCTTCATTGTCTGTGTTTTCTCTTTGCTTCTCAAGGATGAGAATAGCCTGCACCTGCACTTTAAATGCAGTGATGAAGCTCATTGGAAATGTGAGTGGAAATGGACTTTGAAGTTCACAGGTAGTGGCTCTCTGCAGGATTTGAGTGAAGGCAGTGTGACCACTGGCTCGGCTCACAGCTATTTATTTATTATTCTGTTACTCGGAACTGAACTCAGGACCTTCCGCTTGCCAGACAGGCACTGTGCCACTGAGCTGAGTCCCCAGCCCTGGCATACAGTTACTGATTAAGCATGTCCAGTGGGAAGAGCTATAGAAGAAGGTGACTGACAACTCAGCAGCAATAGCAGCACTCCATGGCGCTGTTCTAACTACATCTCCCAGAGGATTCTTTTACCTGGTTCTGAGACAGGAGTTTAGGGTTTCACACTGAGCCTGGCAGTAGGGTGTGATGCCTCAGCAAGAAAAGCTGTCAAACAATGGCTGGGATATGTGTGCAGGTAAGCCTCCCTCTGCCTGGGTCGCACACCAAAAGAACTCATAAAAGATGGTGACCCTTGTCTTCGTAGCCGCTGGCCTCTTTCTGCACGATGTGTCTTCTCTTCAGAGCGCTTTTTCTTAAGCACTTCTTTTCTTTTTCTTCCTCTAATTTTATCTTTTCTTTCATTTTTACTTTCATCAGATGCCCTACCCCCATTCTTTGAATGGTACAGAAAGAGTCTGGGAGTGACCACTGGCCACCGTGCTCTTTGATAGCAGTTTCTTTGCTGAAGGTGTTCTCAGAGGCGTGCTTGTTGCTAAGACAAAGACTGACTTCCTGACTTGAGCTTAGCTCAGTCACTGATTTGTCTTATGAACTGGGGAGGTTTTGATCCCATAGGTGAGTATTTTCCCAATTTCGAGTTCATTCTCTCCCATCCATCCCCTTTCTTCTCCAATTTTTTATCCTTTTCTTTTTCTTTCTCCTCATTTTCCTTCCTTTTCTTCCCTTTCTTTTCTGTGGTCCTGGGGACTGAACCAGGAGCCTTCACTTTGAACTACACCCCTAACCCTTTTTTATTTTTTATTTTGAAACAACATTACTAAGTTGCCCGGCTGGGCTCGAAATTTCAATCTTCCTACCTGGGCCTCTCAGAGTTCTGGATTTACAGGTGTGTGCCCATGCAGTAGCTCCCGTACCCTCTTATTGGAAGTCTGCAGGTCTCGGAGCCTTGGGTGTCACTCCCATGCTCCATCGTGGAGCAGATCGTGGCCCCCAGGTGGTACCTACACCTTGAGAGCAAACGCCCTGCACCCAGGATAGAGCTCACATGGCCCTCTGGAGCAGCTTGGTTCTCACACCTGCCCAAGTGCAACTTGATTCGGCCACAGTGGAGAAAAGAAGTGGACAAGAAGTGGCAAACACCTGCATGTCTTCTATAGTCACTGGGTTTCTATGAAAGTAAATGGTATGAAATGTTTCAAATTCTGTGACAGAAAGTGGTTACAGCTACAGAAGAAATAAGCTTCCGCGCTGGATGGCAGCCTTATCTTAGTGTCAAAATTGAAAGAACACAGATGATTTGCCTGCCAGGAAATAGTAACTTGGGCCTTCCAGATTTACTTTCACAATTAGAAATCGTAGGATAATAGGAGGACTTTGTTTCCCTTAGCTGAAATTTTAGTTTAGTTTTTTTTTTTTTATACTTGTTAAAGAGAGTACAAAATAGTATTAAAACTTAAAAGTTACCAAGTGATACACTTTCTTTTTTTTTTTTTTTTTCATCAAATTGAGAATTTTTATTTTGTTGTCTTTCCCTGGCAAAACTTAGTTCATTTATTTTTTTTTCAAAGTTTTATTGACAAACAGATAGCAATGAGACAGTTTCAAATCAAATCGGAAGGACAGTTTCAACAAATAATACACTGCATATATTCTTCTTAGTGGTTAATTGCTGTACAAGATGCAGACTTGTG
>NW_004524696.1:5291487-5297310 GCF_000260255.1 Octodon degus | reverse complement strand
CTCTCCGCACACTCAATGGACCTGGGCTAGGACTGGGTCTGGGGGCTCCCGGAACTCGGCAGAAAATCCTACTCGGCGGGCGGTGTGGGGGGAGGCACTGCAGAGTGGTGGGTGGCAGCCCGAGGGGCTGGGAGAGGGTCTGGCCCACGCTGCGCCTGGGCTGGGACTGGTCCCGCTGGCGCAGGGTAGCAGGAAATTCTCCGCACACTCATCGGACCTGGGCTAGGACTGGGTCTAGATAGACTTTCATTTAACAAAATAATATGAATTTAACAGTATCTGTGCTCGCTTCGGCAGCACATAGACTAAAATTGGAATTTAACAGTATCTGTTATAATACATAGTGTTATCTTCCAACTAGTTATTTGTATTACCAGATATATCCATACAGAATTGGAAGAAGAAAGAGACATGTAAGAAATTAAGAAGAGAAAAAGGGTAAACAATTCAAAACAAAAGATGAAATAAATTAAGCATTATTGTACAACAGAAAAAAAGAAATCTCACCATCAACAGATATATATTCATTTATCTCAATATTTCACTTAAATATCTTAGTCTTAAGCTTTTATGTATCTTTCCATGTTACTTGGCCTATTATTTATGTTACTCTAAAGACATCAGCATCTGTTGGTTATTAATTGACAAAATAAAAATTTCAAAATTGCATTATTTTATTTATTAACTTATTTTTGTATTTTAGGGAAGGGTCTACAGGGTTCAGGGTCTCACTACTAAATCAGACTCATAGTGATCCAACTGTTTATAGCTTTCCAAGAGCTGAGATTACAGGCACGTGCCATCATGCCCCTCTCAACTGCTGTTTCAGTGAGCCCGGGGGCGTGGCCAGCACAGCAGGACTGGGGATCACCCCCCAACACCAGCACCTGCTTGCAGGCACTTTAATCCGATGAGGTATTTGGCCAGCCCTTGTATTAATTATTTTTGGATAATGTTTTTTGCCGGGGAGATGGCTCAGTGGAATATGCGTTTCCCTGGCTAGCGCAAGGGCCTGAGTTCAATCCCCGGTTCAAAACCTATAGACCCTATACTAAGTACATTAAAAAAAAAGGAAAGAAAGATAATGTTTTTTACACACATATAGGTTCTCACTACGTGGTTTGGACTCATGGACTCACAGTGATCCCCTTGTTTCAACTCCCCAGCCCTGGGATTACAGGTATGCACCACCATTCCTAGGTTTGGGGCCAGCATGACATTAGATACTGGAAATCGAACTCAGGACCTTGCATTTGCCAGGCAAGTGTTTATGCTGCCAAGCTCTCTCTCCAGCCTGGACGACTATTCTTTAGAAACTTTTGAAATCAGTTTTTATAATCTCACAGAGGATTATATATAGTCATGGAGGCTAGCCTTGGGCCAGTCTGGCTACACAGAGTGCAAAGTCAACTTGACCTACATAGCCAGAACTTGTCTAAAAATAGCAATAATATTAAAAGACAAGTTTTTAATGAGAAGTTGAAAATCAGTCATGTATCTCAAAAACAAGTGAATTTTACCAAAATTGTCAAGTTGCTTTTTGCAACTATTTACTACATAGATAGTTCAAAATACAGAAAACAGGGAAAAGTATAGAACTCTCAAATGGTTTGTTATGTTAGGACTATAATAGACACAATGCACCATGATTAACGTGAATACTTTAAAATCAAGTGTGACTTATCCCCTAAGAATAGAAAGATTGACTGGAATCTCTACTTTCTCTTCAGATATGACTCTACACTGCATTTTTTCCTATGCTTCCTACATGGATAAAAGGACATGTTAAATCTACTTCCACAACACTCACTGCGTGTGTGTGGAAAGTGCCCAAATAAATGTGTTCTGAAATAAGCCACATTTTCATTTTGTATGTTCATTTTTCTTACCCTTCAAATGTGTTTTCTTTTGGATTAAGGTATTGATTGGATTTTGTCAAAGAGATGTCTGCTTCCTGTAAGGAAAAATACACACTCTGGCTGTAGGGATTACTTGGACTCATTTATGTTTTGGTGCAGCGGTTCTCAAGATGTGCTCCTAGAGGCAGGAACATCGGAGTTGCGTGCCGCTGCCTGCTGAGGCCGGGAAGGCTGTGGTCTGTGATCAAGCAGCCTCCAGGTGCCTCTGACGCACTCTCAGGGAGACCACTGCGAGGAGAACTGCGCGGCTGCCAGCTCCTTGAGCTCCAGGCCCTTGCTCCTTAACGAGCGCTTTTGTGCAGCCTTCTTCCGCCACAACTTTCTGTTTTCCACTAAATTAAATCTTCTGGCTATAGAAATGTGACAAGATGCTTGACCTCTGTAGTAATCAGGTGTAACTTTCAAACAGTGAGGTACCATCAGATGGGTAAGGGTGTTAGACCACACACATTCGTGGGCCATAGGAACAGAAATTGTCTTTCGGAAGGCTAATTTTACTGCGTCTACAAAACTGAAAGCCTTCTGTCCTGTGTCTCAGCCACTGTACTTTCCCGAGCTGCTCACGCAGAGACGCCCACGGGCGGAGACGTGCGTGTGCACTCTCTGGGGCTCACTGCAGTATTTGGGTGGTGGGAAAGATTGAGAGCAGCCTGAATGCAAAGTTCTGAGCTTCATGACTCTGGAAAGCAACTCTCTTCACAGACGAACAGAAAGACATACTTGGAAAAGCATATTGGAACTATGTTCAAGTCGTAAGTGTGTAGAGAAGATGAGAAAGAAAACTGAAATGGATCGTAGTGATTATTTTTAAGAATGGGTAATAGATAATATAACAGCCATTGTTAATTAGCTATCCTTGTTTTGAAAAATCTGTAACACATGTATTGTTCTATGTTACTCTGTTTCTGTCTTTGTTTCTATTTGTTTTTGGTTTTGTTTTTACTCTTCAAAAGAAAATAAAATGTAAAAAATAAATGAACAAAAAGAGGGTAATAGGAATAAAAAGGGGACAAATGACTTATCATTATTCTAAAACCTCTATACTTTTAAAAAGTATACAAGAAATATGTAAGAATATATACCGAGTATATTAACAATATACAAGCATATATAAATTTTATAACTATCCCCTAAAAATAAGAAAAATGGGAGTGAATGGAATCTGTAGAGCTGTGTTTCAATCGGGATGTCGTGGCTAATACTCCAAGTTAGCAGTAGCGGATGCAGCTTGCCTTCTGCTCTCCCCTTGTGCTCCTGACCATGCCAAGTCTTTTTATTTCTTCTTCTTCTCATTACTTTGGAGGTGAGTTTTCCTTAGGTGAGTTTTCCTTAAAGAACAAAGTGACCTCACCAGGGAGTTACAGTCAGACTAAGTGTTCTTCTTAACAGAGCTATGGCTTTGGCCTCCATGGGAATAGCTAAGAGGCAGCATCTTCTTGTGTTTTCAGAAGGTGGACGTGGCATATTGATTCTTCCTGCCAGACAGAGATAGAAAATGAAAGGCAAAACCACAGTCTTTCCTTATATGTTGCATGGGAAAGTGCTTTAAAATAAAGGCCTGACTTTCCCGTCCTGCTTAGACCTATCAGCGGATATTAACAGCGTCTGTGCACCCAGCACAATTTGATCTCCCTCTGTGGACTTGCTCTCTGATTTCTAATAAGAAAGTGCGTGGCTATTCCAGTGATTTTGGACAATGTGCTCCACACTGAGAGGGTGATGGCAGGATGGTGTCTCAGGGCTGAGCATGCCTCTTCATTAAGCAAGGCTCAGTACTTGACACAAAGTGATTAAAACAAGCTTAACCAATAAGATTGTCTGTCCCTCACTGACAAATGTAATTAAATAAACTCATTGGGTACAACTGTGTAACCATAGAAATGCCCGGGAAACAGAAAAAAAAAATATCCAAATACATGAAACAACCCGTGGAGAAAGGCTGAGATGGGAATTTTATTTTATAAAAGAAGGGAAGCACATGAAGAAATATAATCAGCAACAAACTGTGGAAAGCCTGTCAAATGCTCAGAAAATGGAAAACAAGGCATTGCTTACTGCTAAAATAATGCTACACACATAATAAAATGTTATTGTACATGAGATTATTCTTTGTTTTCAATTTTCCATTCTTGAAGGAAAAAAAGACTAAAATTCTACTTAAATGAATAATACATTTGATAAAGAAGTTGAGCAGCTCAGGTGCTTTGGATTCTGCACTTCTGTAGTCCGTCCACAAACAGACACTATCCAGCAAAGTGACCTGTCTGTAAAAAGTGTGTGTGTGTGTGTGTGTGTGTGTGTGTGTGTGTGTGTTCCTGCAGACAAGGCCACCCCAGCCCAGTGAGAGGAGGACAAGGACAGCTGCAGGAAGGTCACCCTAGTGTGATGTGGGGACAGAAGCACTGAAGATGTGGAGGCGGTGGGTGAAAGAGCCCTTCTGGCTACATCCCAGACTTCCATGCCACAACTGGGCAAGAGGAAGCGAGACTTTCCGAGGGGCTGCATGCACCTGCCCACATTTAATTTCCACACAATGCACTCAGAAAGTGGCCAAGCAATAGCCATGAAGCTTGCAAAGGGAGGCTGTCAACTGGGCACCCTGGAATAGGGACCCTGTGCAAGGACTGGGAGCACAGAGCACAGAACACAGCTGGAACACACACTTTGGGCAAGCGATTAGAGCAACACACTAAGAGGAGCTGAGATTGTGGGATGGAGACGAGTGTGGTAGTCATGCGGAATAATTGATTTATTAGTATTTTATAACCTGATCTCATTTCCAGTCTAATTTTCCCAAGCCTTTAATTGATTACTTTACCATAGTGCCATGTGCAAATAAAAGCGTACTTCACAACCTGAAAATAGTCATATAGCTTCCCTCCTCAGTGAATGACTGAGAGCACACTACCAGTGCCACCATGTGGGAAGGTGCCATCCCACTGCTGAATTACTGTGGAAGAGATTATGAGGCTGAAGGAATCTATGGACCATGATTTTCAGGACCAGAAAGGCCTCTGAAGTATGAGAAGGAGAGGTGATAGGCATCAGAACTGGGCAGTCAGCACTGGAGCCCTGGGAGCACATAGCGTAAAGGGGGCAGAGGCAGGAGTGGTGGAATCAATCTACAGGGGATGTCCTCCCAGCATTGGAGAGCCTGGGTCTCCCAGGCTGGCCATGGAGAGAATTTGAGCATGCCTTGTACCTAAGCAATCTTGCCATGAGATCTGAGGACATAGTACCAAAGACCAATTTTTGGAGTCCTCAAATTCTTTGGATCTCACAGTGCTGTTGTTAAAATGCACATAGTAGATGAAAGACTACTAGTGCACAGCCAGTCTCCCTGCACTTGATCTTGGACTTTCTGTCCCCTGATCACTGAGAGATAAATTCTTTTGCTTATAAGAAAACCAATTTATATTTCTGTGCAGCTAACAGATTAGATTAGACACTCCACAGACATGAGGTTGCTCAGCAAAGCCATGAGATTCAGGACAACAAATCTCCCAAGGAGAAGATTCTCTAGGTAGGAAGGGTACCACGGGACAGGCAATTCGCAGGACCACTGGCCCCAATGTCCCTCACTTTCAGCCTGCCTCAGTGGTGCAGACCTTCCTGCACCATCTATTTTGTGGAAAGTAATTCTCACAGTGCTCACAAATATGATGATTCCATCTATGATTTGTTTCCATCTATAAATGTTCGTTACGTGAGGTCCCTCAATATTTGTGAAAGTTTGCAACTGCAATGTTCCTAAATTGGGGATTTATTGTAGTTTGCTCTTAGCTGTGGGATTATGGAGGATCACCCATTAGTTATAATTATTTTCAGATTTTGTTTAGTAAGTCTATGTTATAGCTTGCATTTGAAATAGCTCCCAAAACTCATGTGCTAATGGTACACTATT
>NW_004524696.1:5283452-5290042 GCF_000260255.1 Octodon degus | reverse complement strand
TCTTTGCATTTACTCACAATAAACATAATAATATTAGAGGAAAGGTTCAGCAAATGTTCTAATGAGGGCTAGATGAGTTTTCCAAGTAGCAGATACAGGAATTTAAGGTCAAGCAGCTATTCCAAGTATAGTCTCTTGCCATGGCCAGATTGCTATGCTCTGCTCCTGCTGAAAGTGGCACAAGTCCATGCAATTGGCATTTTGAACACCATCCATTGGAAAATTAGTGAGTATGTATTTTCTGCACACAGTAATCATGTTCATCTTGGGGAATCGCTACATATACATAGAGCATCTTAGTAATTTCCATTCCTCTTTCTCTTCTGTCTCTCTCCTCTCCTCCCTTCTCCAGATCCTCTTTTTTCCTGTTCCTTACAATCTCTCAGTGGAAAACTGTTTCTAACTTTTATTATATTAACAACTTGTGGTTCTTACCTTTATAAAACAAACTGCAGAATCTTCAATGTGGCTTTTGGGTTTTGTATTCTCGATTGGAGTAGTTAAACATTTCATTAACCCTCGTAGCATGTGCAAACAAAACACATGCATTTATTTAAATACAAGTGACAGTGACACCCTAAAGTGCACAGTGCTCCTCCCACATCCTGCTCAGGAAGTGTTCCCTCCTCCACCCAGTGACTCCCTCTGCTCCAGGCACTGTCCTTGCAATGCCCCTTTACCTCCTTCCTCAAACACTGGTCCTCAGAACTCCTCCCGGCTACTGTCTAAGTATTTCTCCAGCAAGTCTGTGTTACTTTATCTCTTCTTTTATCCAGCTCTTCTATCTGGATTATGACAATCTCTCAAGTTGTCCTTTCACTCCTGCCCTTCCTTGGGTCTCACACATTCTTGACAGCACTCTATCACCGAGCTGTCTGTCACTCTCCACTTGTACTCTTGCTGTCTTTGTTCATTCTCGCTGATTCCTTTTTACTCCTACAGAAACTACAGTATTAACTGTTTGTAATTCATTCTCTGAATATTCATATCCATTGACAACTTTTCATGTATATTTTATTATGGGTTTGTAGCTGAGTTTGGTATGTTTTTATACTAATCTTTACCTATAACTATTGTCGTCTATCCTTTCTCTTACATTGTGATTTATTAGTGCCATCATTGTCACCTTTTTTTTTTTCTTCTTTCATTTTATGTACTTGGTACAGGGTCTCACTATGCAGCTCAGACTCACAGTGATCCTGCTGCTTTCAACCTCCCCAGCGCTGGGATTACAGGCATGTGTCACCACACCTGGATTTGGTCACTGGCTCAGAGTGCCCCCAGGGCAGGGCTAACACAGGGTGCAGGACCAGAGTACCATCTTCTATATGGAAATGTCACACTTTCATACAGTTGAGTTTGACCTTTTTTCCTCAATACTTTTTACTTTACTTTGCTTTCTTTCTTTCCATTGAATGTTTTAAAACCACTTATAATTGATTTTGAATTGTGCTAAGAGTGATGGTCTATTTCTCCCTTCAACTAGATAGCTAATTATTTCAACATCATTGACTATACTGGCCACACAGGAGAACTCAGAGCTATCTATAGCCTTTAATGTAATTCACCTGAAGTGGCTCTTAGTCCCTGGGCCACCTTACTCTGGACTTTACATTACTGGTTGACTCAATTTTCCTTACATAATTGTCTATTGTCCTTGCTGAGCACAAGGATGGTCACTAGGGCCCCCTCTGCCTTCCAAAAATTCCTGCTAAGCAGCCGTATCTTCTGTTGCCCACTGCAAGAGTGACCTTCAGTCCATGGCCATAGTCCCAGCACACTGAGCAGCACCTCATGCTGGCTTTCCCTGACTTCACCATGAAAAGTTTCCTAAATCTAGGCAGCATTCCCCAATTTGGCTTGAAGTCTGCTGAATTAGGTTTAGTGGAAGGAGTGAAAATAAAAAGATGAAAAAATAAATAAATAATAAATATTTTTTTTAAAAAAAGAAAAGAAAATAGAAAGATGTTGTATGGGGACAGCAAGATAGCTTAGTGGTCTAAAGCACCTGCTTAGGCAAATTTAGGTAAGCTCAGGAACCACGGTTTGACCCCTGGCACCACATGCCCCACCAAGCCTGCCCCCAGGACATGCTGAGCAGGCCACAAAAAAACAGAAAACAGAAGATGTTGTGAAAAGAAACAAACAAAGCTGAAGATGGGCTGCTGGAGCCTGGGGCTGGAGTATGCTCTACAGCCCGTGGATTAGAGACTTGGTCTCCAGCCAGTGGTGCCACAGGATGGTGGGGGAACCTTTTCAAATTGGGTCTAGTAGATAGCTTTAGATCACTTGGGGTGTGACATTGAAGTGATGGAGGGATCCAGGCTCTTCCCTCTCTTTTTCCTGCTGAACCACAAGGTAAGCAGCTTCTTCCAGTATTTTTTTTCCATCATATGCTGCCTCCCCACAGGCCTGAGAGCAGCAGGGTAACTGATCCTGGATCACAACCTTCAAAGCTGCAAGGCACAATAAACCTTTTCTCTTTGTGAACTGACGATCTTGGTATTTGTTACAGTAATGGAAAGCTGACTCCCACACAGATCCTTCTTGATTTGCTCTCTTCCCAGGTGGTCCTTCATCCACACCAGCAAACGCTCAGGGGATGTCACTCCTATCGGTGCTTGTCTGTAGCCTCCTGTTATAAGTTCTGTTTATAATACAGGCATTTATTGTTCATGTTATTTGGGGTTTATGGAGACAAGCTGGTTACCTTTTCTCAAAATACTTGTCCATTCTGCAAATTTTTCTATTAAGAATTAACCTATCTGTATTTAATTAGTACAGATCTTATTCAGTTCATTCCATTGAGGATTTTCATTATTTTCTTTTGAGGACCTAAAAATAATTATAAGAAGTTTATAGGTAAATGGGCCCAACTTTCTAATGTAATGTCAAGTGAAATAAGTCAGAAACAAAGCTCAAGTATTTGATGGTTTCTTCTATAACAAGACACACACATACACACACACACACACACACACACACACACACACACACACACACACACTAGATGAGAGATAACTAGAAGTAAGTTCAAATATTTCTCCAAATTCCAAATACTATTGTTTTACCAATATCTCAGTGCATATGTTAATGGTTTCAATTATGTGACAAAATTTATCTTAGTTCATTGAAAAGAAAGATTTGTGCTGTTATCTATTCATTTCCTTTTGTAAGAATATTTGAGGCTTATGTCTTATATTCTGAATAACTATCTTGAATATAGCAACACACAGTGTAAAACTATTGTTATACCCTTATTATCTGATTATGAAATTTCATTTATTATGTAATGAAAGAAATAATAAGAAGGAGGAGAGACAGCCCAGCAGACTAAGCACTTGTTTAGTTAAGCAAGGGGACTGGGCTCAACCCCCCACACCACATGTGGCACTGACCCGCCCTCGGGCATGCTGAGCCCAGGAGTGGTGACACATGCCTGCAATCTCAGCACTAGGGAGGCTGAAAACAAGAGGATTACTAGGAGTCTAAGCTGCATAGTGAGATCCTGTACCAAATACATTAAATAAATAAACAAAATTTAAAAACTTTTAAGCTATCCAAATAGATGGATAACATTGTAGATCCTAATTTCTTCCTAAAACAAAACAAAGATATCTGTTTTAGTTCTTGATATTGTTTGAATGAGTATGTTTGTAAATCAAGTGGGTGAAACTTGAGAAAAGTTACAATGAAATGAGCTGCAGCACTCATGGCACCCAGCCACCGGAGGAAGGTAGTAGCCAGCTGTCCTCAGCTCCTGAGAAAAGGCACCTGCTTGAGAATCACAGGATTTGTCTTTGAGTGCAAAATCAGTCCTGGGAGTGGAGTCGTGCAGACTCCATCTGTGCTTCGACATGCTGTAGAGCAAGCTTTGTTCCAAGTATAGCTATTCTAAATAATTAATGCAGAGAATGCGAGCTTCTTGATAAGAAGCCCTCAGCCCAGAAACCTTGTAGTGTGTGGCTCATTCTTGATGTTTTCAAATGTTCACAGTTTACCCTTGAACACATTTCCCATTACCTGTCAGAGTATTGGTTGAAATATTAAACACAGTGGGAGGCTCAGTGTTGATGCCTAAAGGCAGAAGAAAGGTGGACTCGAAGCACAAGTTGTCTGTTTTCATGCTCTCTGGCCAGATTCAGCTATCTGCTTCTTCTTCCCTTGCATTCCCTTTATTTTCTGGCTCTCCAGGATCACCAGACCGGCCAAACACCTCACTACCTTCCTCAGCA
Organism: Octodon degus; assembly: GCF_000260255.1. Taxonomy (NCBI): domain Eukaryota; kingdom Metazoa; phylum Chordata; class Mammalia; order Rodentia; family Octodontidae; genus Octodon; species Octodon degus. The sequence continues at coordinate 5,285,807 of NW_004524696.1, read as the reverse complement.
TCCCTCACACAGCTCCACCTCTCGACACCTGGGTTCAGTCCACACTCCAAAACTACTCTCCACTCACTGAAAAGTACAGTGAAACAGAAGCGGAGAAGCATGACAAACTGCAACGGAGCATCTTCATTCTTTCCTGTCCACCCTGCAGACTAAACACGGGGTAGAGAAAGCTCTCTGCTTGATAATGACTTTTTTTAAAGAAGTATGTAGGATTGGTTGTATATTGAAGGTTATATTCTTTTACTGTGTTCAAATTTTACACATTTCACCTTTTGGCGGGCTCATCTCTTTGCTTTGTTATAGACACTTCTTTTTATTATTCAGTATTACCTATAATTTTTATGAATTGCATTTCAAGGACAATTGCACAAGTAATGTTTTATGAAGTCTGGCACTGGGTTATTTCTGCAACTATAGAGAAACAAATCTCATTAATTCAATTGAGACTAAGAAAACAATTCAAAGAATTAAAAAAGCAAAAAGCTGGTTCTTTGAAAGATTAAATAAAATCAATAAGCCCCTAGCCAACCTCATCAAAAAGAGGAAAGAGAAATAAATCTCATTATGAGAAAAATTGATTCTAGGTTTATCAAGGGAAGGATGGGTTGAAAGAATTTCTTCTCTCAGGGGATTCAGTTGACAGTATCATGGGGGTAAAAAGAAAAATATGTAAAGGATAAGCACCGTGCAAACAACCTGATTCCTCTCCTACTGATCTCCAAGGACCTGTGCTAGATGGTATACATTTTCTTTCTTTTCCAAAATGGGGAAGAAGTCATTTTCATGGTTCAACTTCACTGCATCTACAGAGGTTTAACTTGAACACACTATATTATGTGAGTTATCTTTTAAAGATAGTGTTTCTTTTCTAAGTGATCCTTCTTTCTTTTTACTTTTTATTTGAAAGAAACTATACAATAAACCAGAGATTCAAAACAAACAACCTCTGTGACAATTTGTCTGTTCAGAATCTCAGTGTTGTTTTCTATTGGACTATTTGAAGGTGAATTGATTTTCATATATTTTGGATTCCTTTATTTCTCGTTTGGTACTGTTGCAATCCAAATATAGTTTTTTATGCAAAAATGGTTTTAAGTGTCATAAAAAATAACAGGAGAATAACCAATACCTTACATATTATTATCTTTAAAATAGTTGCTCAGGGTATAGAATATGGGCATAAATCTTTCTCCAATGAATATTAGCACAAACTTTAATTTTTATTGAATTAAGATGCACTAATAATATAACTGAACTTCATTTTTTTCCTTTTCTTTACTATCTTTTTTTCTTTTTCACCTACCCTAGTTCTTTTTTTTTTGTTTTGAACAATTTCTTCCCATTTCACAATATCTATTGTATATTTTAGGACTTATTTACTTTTTCAGTTTCTCATACAAGAGACAATGTGATGTTTGCACATATAATTTATTTCACTTAGAATGATGGTTTCAAGTTGCATACATTTATCTATGAAAGTATCAAGTTTATCTTTCTTTTATGGCTAAATAATACTCTATTGTATGAAAATATCACATCTTTTTTATCCATTCCTAGACAGAGAGGCATTTGGGTTGTTTCCAAGATTTTGGTATGACAAATTGTGCGGCTTTAATCAGTGAAATTCGGAAATTAGTGAAACATGGGTGCACATATATCAATGTGTTAAGATGTTTGTAATTCTTCTGGGAAAATACCCAGAGGAGAATAGCTGACTTAAATGGGATCTCTACTCAGTTATAAGGAATTCAAAACACAGAAAAAATAAGAGGAAGAAAAATTAAAAAAATTTAAACATTAACTTCTCCTTTCAAAGTACCAGAAGAAATTAGCAGTACAGCTTGTAGATCTTTTGTCAGTATCAACCATCTGTATGAGTCACAGCCATTGCTGTGAAAGCCTGAGAGATTGTTTTATCTCTAGGTGACTCTCCTTAGACATACTCTACATTGTTGACCACTTTCCTCTGTGGTCCCATAATCTCCATGAACATAAAATTTGGTACACCACTGAGTTACAGGACGTCACAGCAGAGGTACTCTTATATCCTGAATCCGCACTGACTTTGAAGGGCTAGGGCCAAAATATTGACTATCCTTGTAGCCCTTCATTTTCTCTAATTTTTTGTCTTCAAACATTAGTTGTTAACACTCCAGAAGAGAAGCTTAATGATGTTATTACCCTATAATAGAGGCAGTTGTGCCTAACATCACTATCTGTCTGAATATCAAATGCTTTAGACATAACATGGAACTGGTATTTTTGAACAACCATGGATATTATAAACTTTAAATCCTTATAGAATGTGAAAAAATGATTATACATTTTTACACAGAAATTTAGAAATCAAACCAT
>NW_004524696.1:5281656-5283169 GCF_000260255.1 Octodon degus | reverse complement strand
GGCATTTGCATTGTTTCCAAGATTTAGCTATTACAAATGTGCTTCCATAAATATGAGTGCATAAACATAAGCTTCTGTAGTATGATGTTTTTAATCCTTCTGGGAAGATAACCAGAAGGGGAATACCTGGGTCAAATGGGGCCTCTAGTCTTAGTTTTTAAAGGAATCTCCAAATTGCAAATTTCTGTAGGACTTTTATCATGAATGGGTGTTGGGCTTTAGCAAATGCTTTTTCTGTATCTATTGAAATGATCATATGATTTTTGTGTTTGGTTCTATTAATTTCGTGTTTACATATTGATTTATATATTTTGAACCATTCCGGGGATGAATCCCACTTGATCAAGATTTATAATCTTCTTGCTGATTTGCTGCATTCTATTTTCTAGTTTCTTATTAATGAGTTTTGCATCTATATTCATTAGAAAGATTGGCCTTTGATCTTCTTTCCTGGTTACATTTTCTCTAGTTCTGGAATCAGACTAATACTTGCTTGCAGAAATGATTTTGGAAATATTGTTTCCTTTTCAACTTCTTTAAAAAGTTTCAACATTAGTGGCATTAGTTCTTCTCTGAATTTCTTGTAGAATTCAACACTAAATCCATGAGGACCTGGGCTTTTTTTTTTTTTTTTTTTTTTTTTTTTCTTGTAACTTTGCTTACATTTTCAATTTCTCTGGGTGATACCAGGTTATTTAAAATTTTTATATCTTATTGGTTTATTTTCAGCAACTCAGTTGTGTCCAGGAATCTGTCCATTTCTTCTGAGTTTCTCATCTTATTAGAAAATAGGTTCTTTTTTTTTTCTTTCTTTCTTTCTTTCTTTTTTTTTTTTTTTTTTCTTTGAATGCTTTCAGGATAGGTTTGACCTACTGGAGTTGTAGGGATCAAACGACAGCAACCTGAGGCTGACAGCTTTGTGGAAGCAGCCACTTAAAGACCTGAGCTAGGCCCAAGCCCCTAAGAATAGGTTCTTATAGAAGGTATTGATGATATTATGGATTTCTGTGGGATCCATTGTGATTTTTGCCTTTTCATTCCTAATTTCTTGAATTTGTGTTTTTTTTCTTTTCTCTTTTCGATGAGGTGGGATAATGGTTTGGCAATTTTACTTATTCTTTCAAAAAACTTTTTGATTTATTGATTGTGTATTGTTTCCTTAGTCTATTTTATTAATTTCTGCTCTTATCTTAATTTCTTCTTGCATATGAACATTGTGTTTAATTTTTTTTCGTAGAAGTTTGAAGTTCAAAATTAGGTTTTCCGGTGTGGAGAGCTTCCTGCTACCCTGCACCAGCGGGACCAGTACCAGCCCAGGGGCAGCGAGAGCCGGAGCCTCTCCCGCCCCTTCGGGCCACAACCCACCCCTCCCACCGAGTAGGAATTTCTGCCGACTTCCGGGAACCCCCAGACCCAGTACTAGCCCAGGTGCGGAATTTCTGCCGAGTTCCAGGAACCTCCAGACCCAATTCTACCCAGGTCCGCAGCAGGAAGGAGCTGAGCACAGCAGCCA
>NW_004524696.1:5280656-5281506 GCF_000260255.1 Octodon degus | reverse complement strand
CAGACCCAAAAGCTACAACTCTTGTTGCATAGGCCCTGCTTTACCTTGGTCTTAACCATCCAGCAGAAAAGTATAAAAAAGAAATATAAGAAGTAAAACCATGATGTTATGTCGAGCTGCAGGGGACTCAGGTCAACAATTTCTGACATTGTCAGTCAAGCGGAAGATCCAATACTATTATAGGCTACTGGACTCTTTTAGAATATTTTGCTGAGTTTACACACCTATAATATTCAAACAACGGAACTTAACAAAAAAAGAGTATACAGATGAACGTCCATTTTGTATCTGTGTATTCAAAGTGGTTAGGATAGATATATAGTTACAGTCTCTTAAAGAAAAGAGTGATTTGTTCTAATGGTTTTTGTAAATAAGATATCATGTGTGCATCTTGTACAGCAATTAACCACTAGGAAGAATGTATGCAATGTGTTAATTATTGAAACAGTCCTATCAATTTGATTTGAAACAGTCTCATTGCTATTTGTTATAAATAAAATTATAGGAAAAAAAGAAAAAAATGATAATGAATTCTTGTTTTTTTTATTAACTTTTTTTTTACAAATATTTACTTGATTTGACTGACCTTGTCAGATGCAAAAGTTACATTTTTAGTCATATAGGTCTTGCTTTAATTTGGTCTTAACCATCCAGCAGAAAAGTATAACCATGAGGTATAAAAAGTAATGCCATATGAATATGATGAGCTGTAAAAGGCCCAAGTCAACAACTTCTGACAACTTCCAGTTCAGCTGATAACCTACAACTATTATGGACTATTGGACTATCTTCGGATATTTTGTTGAATTCAAGTACCTACAATATTTGAACTGGTATCAAGTATGAAAAG
>NW_004524696.1:5265163-5280416 GCF_000260255.1 Octodon degus | reverse complement strand
TTAGTTCAGTAAGAAAAAAGATTTGTACTAATATTTTTAGACAAGAGAACATGCCTGCATCTTATACTGTAAATAACTGCTACAAAGACAACAATATGCAATGTATTAATCATTGTAACTTTCCTATTGCTATTTCTTGTATTAATTATTATAACTGCCTCATTACTATTTCTTTCTCATTAAAATTAATTTAAAAATTTTGAAAACAAAAGTAAAGCCTTTGTAAGCACTTCTTTTCATTTTGTAGCCTATTAGGTGATAGGATATTTCTTGAAATATAGCTTTTTATGAGAATCTGTGTTTTTCCCCAACTGGAACTTTGTAGTAACATTCAGCAAGATACTGTTACTATATGGATATATAATGATATTAGAATTTCTCTTTAAAAAGATCATTTTGCTGTAGGCTTTTTATTTTGATTCATTGTTTAGTAATTTATTCTAATTTGTTTCATTTTGTGATTTTCTTATTACTTTTAGTATTAACTAAAATGCAGAACCACTGTTCATTTTTAATTTTATTTTGTAATTTCTAAAAGAATAAAACTATATATTAGTTTTTTACATAAAAAAGAAATCAGCAGTACAATTATCCAAAACATTCTACATGCATACATAAATATATTTTTCTTTCTTTCATTTGTTCTTCTCCTCACCCCAGTTTTTCCTTCCCAATGAACAGACTCTTTCCCCTTCATAATGTCTATTGTATGTTTCAAATTTTACTTACTCTTTCAGGTTCTCACACTAGCAAGATAATACAATGCTTGCACATGTGGTTCTGATTTATTTCACTTATGAATATAGACTCTAGTTCCATCTATTTACCTACAAAAACCTCAAATTTATCCTTTAATAATGCGATAATATTCCTTTGTTTAAAAATGCCATATCTTTTGTATCCATTCCTTAGTTAATGGACATTTGGGTTGCTTCAAAGATTTAGCTATAATAAATTGCTCTACCATAAACATAAGTGCACATATATCACTGTGATATGATTATATCAGTTCTTTTGGAAAAAATATCTAGGAGAAGAAAAGCTGGCATGAATGGAATCTCCAATCCTAGATTTGTGAGGAATCTCCATGCTGATTTCCATAGTGTTGTACCAGAGTGCACAACTATAAACAGTGGAGAAGGGTTCCCTTTTCCCTACAGTCTCTCCCATTCAACAGATAGGTTGACTGCTTGATGATAGTAATTCTTTCTTGCATAAGATGGTATTTAAGTGTTGTTCTAATTTGCATATCTTCAATGAGCAATGATCTTGAACATTTTTCATATAATTATTTGCCATTTATATTTTGTTATCTTTTAAAAATTATTTTATTGAGAAACAAACATCAATGAGACAGTTTCAAAACCAATTACTATCACAGTTTCAAAAATTAATACATTGTATATTGTTGTCTTAGTGGTTATTCATTGTACCAGATGCAGACATGCTATCTTGTCTACAAACACTATTAGGACAAATGTCTCTTTTCATTGAATTAAGAGAATGAAGCTATATATCTATCCTAACTCTTTTGAATATACTGATACAAAATGGTTCTTCACTTGTATCCCCCTTTTTTGTTTAGCTTTGCAACAGAAGGCAATATTTCCATTATCATTTAAATATTGTAAGTCCATGAATTCAGCAAAATATTTGAATATAGTCTAGTAGTCCATAATAGTACATGGTTTTCTGTAGGACTGGCACTGTCCGAAGTTCTTGGCTTAAGCCTTTTAAAACTCACCATATTAATATGGTTTTATTTTTATACTTTGTTTTTATATTTTTCTGCTGGATAGTTAAGAACAAGATAAAGCAAGACCTCTATAACAAGAAATGTAACTTTTGTATCTGATAAGGTCAGTCAAATTTCTCAAGATTTATCCTAAAAGCCAGTACCACAGTTTGTAGATCCTTTGTCAGTGTCAGCCATGTGGATGAGTCACAGCCATTGCTTGACCAATTTGCTCTCTGTGAAAACCTAAGAGAATGTTTTCTCTCCATGTGGCTCCTCTTAGGGACACTCTACATCGTCAATCACTTTCCTCTGTGGCCCGACAATCTCCTTGATCAAGAAAGACACAATGGAGTTACATGATGCTACAGTACAGGTTCTCATATGTCCTGAGTCTGCACTGACCTTGAAAGGCTAGGGTCAAAATGTTGGCTTTCCTTCTAGCACTTCTTTTTCTCTAATTTTTGGTGTGCAAATTTAGGTTGTTAACTCTCCAGAAGAGAAGTTTATTATTATTAACCTACAACATACACAGTTGAATTTAACCTCACTAACTGTCTGAATATCAAACATCTTAGGCATAACATGGAACAGGTATTTTCCATAAAGTATTAATATGTTAAACTTTAAGTCCCTAGAGAAAATGAAGAAGAGAATTTTTAAAAACTTTTAAAAATAGCAATAAACAGTTACATATTTTTACACAATAATTTAGAAATCTAACCATACATAGCATGGTAGCAAGAAAGATCTTTCTCTTGTCTCTTGATTTCATTTATTGCCCTTTTATTTTTTTAACACACGTTTACTTGAGAGACAGTATGATGGTAATTGGTATGTCATGACAAGCAGTACTTATTTAGAAGACCAGAGTAACAGGTATTCCAAGCATGACTCTATACATGACATTACACATTGCTATCTTCAGTGTCATTGCTTAGTTCACAGGTATCAGCAAATAAAGTTAGTCGGGGTGGGAATCCTACCAATTAACTGCCAATTTCAATACCATGCTGAAGATTCTCAGGATCATTGCCTTACACAGCTTGTGCATATAAATGGCTTTGCCCCTGTCATGTTTCCTAGCTTTTCTCCTTGCCCACTTTTTGTTGTCTAATCCTCAAGTTCTTGCTTTCCTTTTAAATGCCTTATGCTTTTCTATTTTTATTTCTTCTTTGAGTTCTTATACTACAGAGACTATATGATATTTACACATGTGTGTCTGGTTTATTTCACTTATGAGTATATCATCAAGTGGCATCCACTTAAATATGTTTCAAGTTTATAATTCTTTATAACTGAGTAATACTCCATTATATAAAAGTACCACATCTTTTTCAACCATTCCTCTGGTGACAGGCATCTTCATTGTCTCTAAGATTTGGCTATCACAACTTGTGCTGCTATAAACATAGGTACACATATATCACTATGAAATGAGATTTTCAGTTCCTCCAAGAAAATTCCCAGTAGAGAGATACCTGGTTTGAATGAGATTTCCAGTCGTAGATTTGTAAGGAGTCTCCACACAGATTTCCATAATAATTGCACCAGTCTACATTTCCACCAGCAGTGGAGAAGAGTTCCTTTTCCTCACAGCCTCTACAAAATTTGTTATTGGGTGATTTTTTATGATAGCCATCTTTGTGGAGTGAGATGGTATCACAGTATTGTTTTAATTTGCATTTTATGGTTGGCTAGTGATGTGGAGCATTTTTTCATATATTTATTTGCTTCTTTAATTTCATCCTCTGAGAAATGTGTGTTCATCTCAGATGCCTATTTCTGGATTGGGTCTCTAAATTTTGGGGCCATAATGTCTTTTCGTTCTCTATAAATTCAGGAGAGCAGACATTTGTCTGAATGCTTATTAGTCAAGATTTTATCCAAATTTGTGGGCTGTCTTTTCAATTTGTTGGTAGTTTCATTTGACGTGAAAAAACTTCTCAATAAGAGGAGGTCCCAGTTGTTAATTCTTTCAACTGTTTCCCATGGGATTTGATTTCTGTTCATGAACTCTTTGCCTTCCCTATGTCTTCAAGAGTTCCTCCTACTTTCTCTTCCAGGAGATTTAGTGCTTCTGTTTTAATGTTTAGATCTTTAATCCATTTTGACTTTAGCTTAGTGCATGGTGATAGACCTGGGTCAAGTTTTAGTTTTCAGCATGTAGAGAGCCAGTTTTTCCAGAACCATTTGTTAAAGAGGCTATCCTTCATCCAGTGAGCATGTTTGGCACCTTTGTCAAAGAAAGGTGGCTGAGTGTGTTTGTAGAGGCTTCTACATCTTCTAATCAATTCCATTGATCCTTACATCTATTTGTTTGCCAGTACCATGCTGATTTTAACACAGTGACTTTGTAGTATAATTTCAAGTAAGGAATTGTAATGCCTCATGCCTTGTCTTTGTTGCTCTCAGGATTGCCTTTGCTATACTAGGTCTTTTCTGGTTCTAAATATATTTTAGAAATGATTTCTCTAGGTCTGTGAGGTATAATGGTGGTAGATTGATAGGGATTACATTAAATCTGTACAGCAATTGTTGGAGTTTGACCATCGTCACAATATTGATTCTTCCTATCCAGGAGAAGGAAATATCTTTCCATTTTCTGAAATCCTCTACAATCTCTTTTTTCAGAGTACCATAATTTTCCTTGAAGAGATCTTTGGCTTCTTTAGTCAGATTAACTTCAAGGTATTTCCTTTTCTGTTGTGCTATTGGAAAAGGTAATGTTTCTCTAATTTCCCTCTCAGTGTGTTTGCTATCTGTGTAGAGGAATGCTATTCACTTTTGGGTGTTGACTTTGTATCCTGCTATGCTACTGAATTTGTGTATCAATTCTAGTAGCATCTTGGTGGAGATTTTGGATCTTCCAAATAAGTATCATGTCGTCTGCAAATAATGATAATTTAACTTCTTCTTTACCTATTCTTATTTCTTTTATTTCTCTCTCTCTTGTCTAATGTCTCTAGCTTATGATTCCAGAACTATTTTGAATAGCAGTGGTAAGAGAGGACATCCTTGTCTTGTACCAGAGCTGAGAGTAAAAGATTTCAGTTTTTCCCAATTAAGAATTATGTTAGCTGATGAGTTATCATAGGTAGCTTTTCTTAGATTGAAGTAGCCACCATCTATTTCAATTTTCTGTAGGACTTTGAGCATGAATGAGTGTTGGATTTTGTCAAAAGAATTTTCTGCATCAATTGAGATGATCATGTGGTTTTTAGTTTTTGCTCTATTGATATAGGGCAGTACATTCATAGATTTGTGTATATTGAACCATTGTTGTATCCCTGGGATGAATCCTACCTGGTCACAGTGTATAATCTTCTTGATGATTTGCTGTATTTATTTGCTAGGATTTTATTGAGGATTTTTGCATCTATGTTCATGAGGGTGATTAGCCTGTAGTTCTCTTTTTTTAGTTACATCTTTCCCTGGTTGCTTTTTTCTGTATAATACTTGCTGCAGGAATGACTCTGGGAGGATTAATTCCTTTTCAATTTCATTGAAGAGTTTGAACAGTATAGGGATTATGACTTCCATAAATTTCTTGTAGAATTCAGCTGTGAATCCATCAGGACCTGGACTTTCTTAGCTGGTAGGTCTTTTATTACATTTTGTATTTCATTGGCTGCTATTGGTTATTGAGATTTGTTATATCTTCTTGATGCAGTTTTGGCAATTTGCACCTTTCTAGGACTGCCCATTTCTTCTGTTTCTCCTATTCTGTGAGAGTAAGATTCTTAAAATTGATAATCTTCTGAATTTCCACTGAGTCTGTGGTAATTACACCCTTTTCATTCCTTATTGCTTGTATTTGAATTTTTTCTTTCCTCTTTTTGATGAGGTTAGCTAGGGGCTTATCAATTTCACTAAGTTTTCCAAGGGAACACCTTTTTGATTCATTAATTCTTTGCACTGTTTTCTTTCTCTCAATTGAATTAATTTTTCCTATACTCTTTATGATTTCTTTCCATCTTTGGGTGTTGGATTTGGTTTGCTCTTCCTTTTCTAGATGTTTGAGGTGCAACATTAGTGTGTTTATTTGTTCACATTCTGTTTTCTTAATGTGTGAGTTCACAGCTATGAATTTCCCTCTGAGAACTGCTTCCATTACATCCCATAAATTCCAATAAGCTGTGCTTGAATTTTCATTGAATTTTAGATATTGTTGAATTTCTTCTTTAGTATCTTCTGTGACCCATTGGTTGCTGAGTACAGTGTTGTTTAATTTCCATGTATTTAGGGTGTTTTTCTGGTTTCTTTTGTCATTTATTTCCAGTTTCACTGTGCTGTGATCAGATAATATGCAAGGAAGAATTTCTGTTTTCTTCCATGTACTTAAGCATGACCAATAGACCAGTATTTGGTCTATTTTAGAAAATGACCCATGTGCAGCTGAAAAAAATGTGTATTCAGCTGTAGTTGGTGGAACACTTTGCCTATGTCCACTAAGTCCATTTGTTCCAAGCTCTGGTTCAGTTCGGATACTTCTTTGCTAATTTTTTTCTGCTTGACCTATCTTTTCGGGATCAGGGGGTGTTAAGGTCTTCTGTTAAGACTCTGGTATTGGCTATTAGATTTTTCATGTCCTTTAAGATTTGTCTTACATAGTTGAGTGCTCCCATCTTTGGTGCATAAATATTTATAAGTGTTACATCTTCCTCTTGAATTTATCCCCTAACCAGTATATAGTGGCCTTCTTTATTTCTTTTCATCATTCTTGGTTTGAATTTGAGACTGTCTGAGAACAGTATTGCTATCCCTGCTTTTTTTCTGAGATGGTGGGGTGTGTAGTACTGTTTTCCATTGTTATAGTTTGTGTCTAGTTGTCCCCCCAAAGCCTTATGCAGTCATGGGGTGAGGACTTGTAGAGTTTGTGTTAACTCATGATCCACTGGGATTATGTGTGATCCAAGGCTGGGATTATGGGTCTTAGCACTGATGGGATTACCCATAGGTGGGTAAGTACTGGGAAGTACTCATAGGTGTGAGTACTTCCCCTACCCTGGGGCAGGTAATTTGCATTACAATGTAAGGTGGGAAGAGAAGCTAGCTGATTGAGCTGCTGCTACCCCTCCCTTGCTCTCTTGCTCTTTGCCACCACCATGAAAAGTTGCCCTCTGCTGTGTGCTGCTCTGCATTGGTCCCAGCTGAGTATGGACTGAAACCTCCAGTAACTGTGAGCTAAATAAACCTTTCCTTCCTTCATTTTGAGTGTCGGGTATTTGTCCCAGCAATGAGAGAAGAGTAACTAAGACATCCATCCTTTGACTTTCAGCCTGTGAATTTCTTTATGAGTTAAATGTGTTTCTTATAAACAGCATATTGTTGGATTTTGTTTCCTAATCCACTGTGCCATTCTATTTCTTTTAATTGATTAATTGAGTGCATTTAAATTGATGCTTGTAATTGACATGCATTCACTAATGATTAACATTTTATTTGCCTACTGTTGTTTACATTTTGCTGCTCTGTTTAATTGTTTGCCATATTTAGTGGGTTCCTTCTGATGTCATTCCATGGAGTTCTCATTATTTCAGTCCCTCTCTAGGACATCTTTTAATAGTCTGTATAGGGTTGGTTTTGTCTTCATGAATTTCTTTAGTTGTTCTTTGTCATGGAAGTATTTCACTTGTCCATCAAACTTGAAAGAAAATTTTTCAGGGTATAGTAGTCTGTGCTGGAATTTGCTTTCATGGAGGACTTGAAGTACTCTGCTCCATGCTCTTCTTGCCTTCATGGTTTGTGAAGAGAATTCTGCCATTATTCTGATGAATTTTCTTTTAAATGAGATCTGTTTCTTTTCTCTAGCAGCTCTCAGTATATTGTTCTTGTGCTGGATTTCTGGGATCTTGACTATTATGTGTCTCAGTTTGCTTTTGTTTTGGTTGAAGTTATCTGGATTTCTGTATGTTTCAGTTGCCTGAATATCAGATTGTTTCCTCATATTTTGGAAGCTTTCTGTTATTACTTCTACCCATATTCTTTTTATATCATTTGTATTGACTCCTTTCTCATTGATGTATATTAGTCTCAAGTTGTTCATCTTTGCATCGTCTTGCAGGTGATGAGTTATTTTTTCCTGCATCCTAGTTGTTTTTGAGATCTTTTCTTATCTTTTCAATAGCTGTGACACCATCTTCAAGATCTGAAACTCTATCTTCACTTTCACTCAATCGGTTTTGCAAGCTTGTGATTGAGATTTTTGAGTTCCTCTATATCTCTTTGGCTCTGCTTCATGTGACCTGTATTTCTTTCCTGTATTACTCTTTTAAGGAATCCATCATTTTTCTAATCTCTATTTTTTATCAGTGTCTTCTTGAGAAGTCATTAACTCTCTTACTGCAGATATTTTTTCTGATCTGATTTTCTCTATTTGTTTCTGCATTTGGTTCTTAACTTGACACTATTAATTCAGAGATTTCTTTTTTACTTCAGAGGTTATTTCTCATCTGATTTCCTTTATACCTTTTGGCAGTTGTTTTTCTTCAGACGCTATTGATTCAGACAGTTCATCTGTGTGCTTCCCAATTTCTTCTGTGCTAGTGTCCTCTGCACTTGTGCTAGGTGGGCTAGGAGCCTGAGATTGCATTTCACTCCTTCTCTTTTTCATTTTATATAGCACTGCCTTCTGACATTTGGTGTAGAGCTTTGGTGCAGTTATAACCTTAGCACCAACTGAAATTTGGGTGCAGATCTATTAAGCTTGAGTTCATCCAGTTGTGCCTGGCTTGGGTCTAGCTGTTGTGCTCAGCTTCTTCCTGCTGCAGTCCTTGGAAGTGAACCTGTTGTGTCTCTCTGGCAAGATGTTCTGCTCCTGGATTAGTTGCATGGTTGTGGCCCCTAGTTTCTCTTCAGGGACTTCAGCTACAGAGTTTCACCCCAGTCCTGTGTGCCAGGCCTAGCCTGGTTCTGGATTGGTACACGGGGTGCATGGGACAGCAGAAGCTCTCCAATACACTTGTTGGGCCTGGGCTTGGGTTGGATCCTGGGGTTCCTGAGAGTGAGGCAGAGGTTTTCACTCACTTGGCAGGCTTGTGGGGGCTCCAGAGGAGTGGAGGGAGAGCATGGAGCAGGGTCTCACTCATGTGGGCCTGGGCTTGGTCCAGAGAGGTCCAATGGGTGCAGGGGAGCGTGGAAGCACTCTCATACACACTGTGGGCCTGTGCTTGGGCTGGGTCTGTGTACTTTGTTATCTTAAAAGTGTATGTTCATCGCAGAAGCCCCTATTGGACTTTTTAATTTTGGAAGACTGATTTCTTTCTACTTCTTTATAGATTTTTGATAAGAGTCTTTTGTCTGAAGGGAAGTCCACTATAAATTTTCCCAATTCATAGATTTTTCTTCTTACTCTTTTGGTGACTTATTTTTATGTGCAGAAACTTAAGGAAGATGAGATCCCAATTGTTGATTCTTTGAAGTATTTCCCATGCAGTTTGATTCTTGTTCATGAACTCTCTACCTAGCCCTATGTCCTTAAGATTTCTACCTACTTTCTCTTCCAGAAGATTTAATGTTTCAGTTTGATTTATTTTTTAAATTTTTTTCAGGGGAGAGGGTGTAGTTTATTGTAAAATATAAAGCCACAACAGTTCCAGAAAGTGAGCTTCTCCTTTGTATTCCCAGCCAAGGCACAAAATGCCTGGATTTTTTTCATCAATGCCAAGCTCAAGTGAGATAGAGAGTGAGAGCGAGAGCGAGAGTGAGCGAGCGTGCGAGTGAGAGAGAGAGAGAGAACCATGAAAACAATGCCACATTAAAATCTTTTTTTTCTTTTGATAATTTTTGGCTTCCAACTGATGGGATGAGTTTTTTTTTTGTTGTTGTTGCAGTATCATCCTCTCTGTACACTTTGATAGTTTGATCAGCTGAAGCTGTTAGCAATTGACTTTCAGACTCATCAAAAGCACAAGCAAATATTCCTGATTCACTGTCCAAAGACCCAGGCTGCACAGCCACATAAACTCTCTGAAAATTGTAGGCCATTCTCTGATTCCAAAGATGCACAGTCCACTGTCAGCTCCAGATACAAGCGCTCCATCAGAATTTACTGTGAATGTATTAATGGTAGCATTGTGACCAGAAAGATTCTGAATGAAACTTCCATGAGGGAATTTCCACTGTTCTATGTTATCTGGAGAACCGAATGCAAATGTATAATGTCAGGGATGTAAAACCACAGCCCTGACTGACTTCTTATGATTTGTCAGTGTCACTCTTGTTTTTCCAGCCACCAGATCCCATAATCATATTGTAGTGTCATGACCTCCAATAATAATCTGTGGCTCTGCAGCTTGACACCTCACAGTAGCCACCCCATTCTGTGTCCAAACAATATGTGCACACTGGCTTTAGTTCTCACATTCCAAATTCATGCAGTTGAGTCCCAACTACAGGTTACCAGCATGCCAATTGTTGGTTGCAAATCCAAGCCATGCACTGCATTAAGATGTCCTTGATAGTGCCTTATAAGCTTATTATACTTGACATCCAAGCACTTGACTTGCTTGTCTTCTCCATAAGAGAACAGGCATGGGCTCCTCAAGCTGACTGTCATGCCCCACACCATTCTGATATGGCCCACCAGTGACAGCTTTAACTTTCCACTAGCCAGGTCCCAGATCTTTACAGTTCAGTCAGCAGGCCCAGTGGCAAAACACTGATTCCAAGGTTTAACAAGGATGCATCGTACCCAGTATGATTTATCCTGTATTGTTTCCATGGTGGGTGCCACTGGGTTTTGGTATTATAGGGGTGGTTTTAGCCATCAGTGCAGAGTTCTTGGTATTGCCAGTCCCCATAACCATGGAATTCATGCCTATATCTGTGTGCATTCAGGAGCCCCAGGAAGTTGGTACTCACTCCTACCAAATGCAACATGATTTGTGTCAGTCCTGGCCTGGGGAGAAGGCAAAGCCACTGCCAAGAACTGTGCAGCAGACTCACTGAGCATTCTTTGGACTTGTATCTGCTGTGAAAGTGACCCCAGGTCCTTGTGGGTATTGATGTGTCCCTGTCACTAAATATTCAACTTCTTGTCCTTGATTGGGAGGATACTGCTGTTGACTGTATGAATCTGCCACATTCTGAGGGCCCTTCTCTAAGACTTTCTTTTGAAGTGGGCATAGGCAACACAGGACCATTCTCATTACAAAGCTTGATTGCCATTTTTCTTTTATAACTCTCTTCATTCAAAGGCACAGGTTTTCTATTATCAGCTACAAACATGTCATGGGTCCTTTTCAGTGACTTGAACACACATGTGTGTACAGAATGTTTCTGTACTTCCTTGACCATGTTGCTGCCATGTAGTCCAGCCCTCTGGAAGTGAAGAATCACTAACCACAGAGCATAACCCATTGGTCACCACAACTGTGAAGCCACTTCCTTAAATTGTACTTTTAAAGAGTGTACAACATAGTATTAAAATGGAAAGAATTAAAAGTGATACAGAATTTCACTCAACAAAGTAACAAGAATTCCACAGTGTTTGTTATAATGCATAGTGTTGTCTTCCAACAAGTTATTCATATGACCAAATATATTCATCCAAAATTGGAAGAAGAAAGAAAAAGAAATGTATAAGAAGTGATGTTTTCAGTTCTTCTAGAAAAATACCCAGAAGCCAAATAGCTGGCTTAAATTCAGGAGAAGAAAAGTACAAACAATTTTTAAAAGGATACAAACAAATTTAGCATTATCTTCTTTCCATAGACCAAAAGAAATGCACAGTACAGTTGTCCAAACTATCCTGTTTACATACATAGACAAATATCTTTCCCTAACTCCCTTGTCTGTCCTGCACTTCAACTCAGTAACTCTTTCTTTTTGAATAAACTCATTCCCTTTTCCTAATATCTATTGAACCCATCAGATTCCATTTTCTTTTTCAGGTTCTCACACTAAGGAGACAATGCAATGTTTGCACATGTAGGTCTGATTTATTTCACTTAAAAGTATGTTCTCTAGTTGCATCCATTTACCAATAAAAGACAAGTTTATCCTGTTTCATAGCTGAATATTATTCCATTGTGTAAAAATGCCACATATTCTTTATACATTCTTCAGTTGATGGCCATCTGGGTTGTTTCCAGGATTTAGCAATGATAAATTGTGCTGCTATAAACATGGCTGTTCATATATCGCTGTGGTATGATGTTTTCAGTTCTTCTGGAAAAATACCCAAGGGGTAAAGACCTGGTTTGAATGGGCACTCCAATCCTAGCTTTTTAAAGAATCTCCACACTGATTTCCATAGTGGTTGTACCAGTCTGTACTTCCACCAAGAGTGGAAAAGGATTCCTTTTTCTCCACAGACCCTTCAGCATTTTTTATTGGCTGACTTCTTGATGTAAGCCATTCTTTCAGGGGTAAAATAGAATCTCAGTGTTGTTTTAATTTGTATTTCTCAAATGACCAGTGATGTTGAACATTTTTTCATATATTTATGCCATTTTTATTTCTTCCTCTGAGAAGTGTGTATTCTCCTCAGATGCCCATTTTTGTATTGGGTCTTTGAATTTGAGGGACGTGATTATTTTTAACTTTTTATATGTTCTAGATAGAAGGTCTTTGTCGGACGGATAGCCAACTATAATGTTTTCCCCAGTTTGTTGGTTTCTTTTTTACTCTGTTAGACATTTGTTTTGACATGCAAAACTTCAAAAAGATGAGATCCCAGTTGTTGATTTTTTGACCTATTTCCTGGGCGGTTTGGTGTTTGTTCATAAACATTCTATCTACCCCTATGTCCTTAAGATTTTTTCCTACATTATCCTCCAGAAGATTTAGTGTTTCTATTTTAATATTTAAGTCTTTGATCCATTTTGACTGTACTTTTCTGCACAGCGATAGGCAGGGGTCTGTGCTTAGCCTTTGGCAAGTGGAAAGCCATTTTTTTCTGGCACCATTTATTAAAGAGGCTATCTTTCTTCCAGTGAACATATTTGACCCCTTTGTCAAAGATAAGGTTGCTGAGTGTGTTTGTAGTTGTGCCTGCAACTTCTAATCTGTTCCACTGATCCTCTGGTCTGTCTTTATGCCAGTACCATGCAGATTTTTATCACAGTAGCTTTGTAGTATAATTTCAAGTCAAGGATTGTGGTGTGCCCTGCCTTTCCTTTGCTGCCTTGGACTGCCTTTGTTGTTCTAGGTCTCTTCTGGTTCCAGATGAATTTTAGCAATGTTTTTTATATATATGTGAGGTATACTAATGATATTTGAATTAGGATTGCACTGAATCTGTATAATAATTTTGAGAGTATGGCCATTTCAACAATGTTGGCTCTTCCTATCCAGGAGCAAGGAATATCTTTACATTTTCTGAAATCTTCTTCAACCTTTTTTCAGAGTACTATAATTGTCACTGTATGAATCTTTTACTTCCTTTGTGAGATTAATTCCTAAGTATTTTGGGGGGTTGTTATTGTGAAAGGTGTGGTTTCTGTAATTTCTCTCTCAGTGTAATCATCATGTGTAGAAATGCTATGCATTTTTGAGTGTTCATTTTGTTTCGTGGTATGCTACTAAAGTTGTTTATTAAATCTGCAAACTCTTAGAGGTCTTCCTTGTACAGTATCATGTCATCTGAAAATGATTAAAATTCTTTATATCTTAATATTTTATATATTTATTTTTGGTTTCTTTTATTCAATTTGAGAAATTTTTCTTTTGAATACAAATTGTTTTGATATGTATGAACTTAAATAGCACTGTATTACTTCTTAAGTACTGTCATACTGCTCTTTTCCTTCTATTTCTTTCTTTAGATTAAATACTTATGATTTCATACTTTTTTTCAGTATTGCCTGCCTGTTGTATGTATTTTTAATTTTCTAATACCTGCTATAAGGTTAAAATGGACACCTATGGTTAGGAGATAATAGCTTTTGCCATTCTCTTCACAGATGATAGTCATTCAATATCGTGCTATGTTGTTTACAGTGGAAATCTTACACAAAACTTTTTGTCTATGTTCTCTCTGTCTTTTACAGACTTTACTTATACATGTTGGTTGCAATATTTTTTTTTCATGGAAAATTCTGCTGTACAACACTACCACAAAAATAACACAAGTCTATTGTATAGCAGTTGTGACTGTCAGGAGTTCTACAAATTCTCCTCAGGCCAAAACTGAGGTGTCTGTTCTGTGTTGCTCCTTTCTGGAGAGTCTGGGGAAGCATTTTTCTCTTGCCTTTTTAGCTCCCAATCTTGCCTGAAAAACCTGCCTCGAAGTTCTTCCTCCATTTTAAGATCCCTTTTAGACTCCCACTGTCATCTCTCCTTCTCCTCTAGCCAAAAATATGAAACTAGAGCTTCCCGAGCAATCTAGAATGATCTCCCTTCTCCAGGTTCTTAACTTAATCATGTATATAAAGTCCCCTTCACCTGAGAGGTGAAACATTTGAAGGTTTTAGGGTATAGAAAGTGGATATGTTTGGGAATCTATTATTCTACATACTGTAGTATGACAAAGACTAAATAATAAACTGTTATTATTTTTATTAATTATCAATTATATATTTCAGTTGAATAAAAATAAAAGTGTATTTAATATTTACCTGCATCTGTACTCTTCTAGAACTTCATTTCTCTGTGTAATCCACATAGCTTATGACATCAGACTCCTGTTTGAGGAATTGTGACATTCCATTCTTTCTCTTTCATCTTTTTAGAGTGGTGGGGTGGAACCCAAGGTATCATATATGCCATGTTAGTCTCTGTGACTGAATTGTAGTCCCTACCATTCACATGTCTTGTGGATCATACCTTCGGCCAATGCAGTTCTTTGGGCTTTTTTATTCAGTGGGGTCTGGAATTTTTAATCTGATAAATTTGGCAAGAGGTATTTTCTTTATTTTTTCTTTCTTTCTTTCTTTTCTTCTTTTCCTTTTTTTTTCTGGAACTGGGGATTGAACTCATGCCCTTGCACTCATTCAACTGAGCCATCTCGCTGGCCAAGAGGTATTTTCTAAACATAGGACTCTCCCCATTTTTTTTTCCTTTCATTGTTCTAAAGATGGTGATATACTTGTGTTTTTCCATAGAATGCTGAGTAACCTACTTGGGTACCAGAGTTTCAAGCTGCGTCATGAAGCCAGTTCTGGAGAAATTAAGAATGATGAAGATGGAATTAACCTGGGACCCCTTAAGGAACTAACAAAATAGAGAAGCAAAGTCTAAAAAAGAGATAGAACATACAAAAATAACTAAACTAAAGTTAGAGAGGAGACCCAGTCATAGCCCAGGTCCTGTGAGTGTGTGGAGAGCTTCCTGCTACCCTGCTCCAGTGAAACCAGTCCCAGCCCAGGCGCAGTGTGGGCTGGACCCTCTCCCACCATCTCGGGCCGCCCCCCACCACTCCACCTTACCTCCCCCACCCCTCCTGCTGAGTAGGAATTTCTGCCGAGTTCCAGGAAGGCCCAGACCCAGTCCTAGCCCAGGTCCGCAGCAGGAAGGAGCTGAGCACAGCAGCCAGACCTAAGCCAGATGCAGCTGGATAACTACAAACTCTGT
>NW_004524696.1:5250769-5255283 GCF_000260255.1 Octodon degus | reverse complement strand
AGAAGTTGTTGACTTGAGCCTTTTACAGCTCAGTATATTAATATGGCTTTACTTTTTATACTATTCTGCTGGATGGTTAAGATCAGGATAAAGCAAGACCTATATAACAAGAAATGTAACTTTTGTATCTGCCAAGGTCAGTCAAATTCCCTCCTAGAGTAATATATCATGAAGCTTCTTTTTAGGAGGGTTCCTGTGCTCTAACATCATGTAAATCAGTGATATCCCAGATTTTCTGATCAGGGAGATTATGGGGCCACAGAGGAAAGTGATTGATGATGTAGAGTGTGCCTAAGGAGAGTCACATGGAGAGAACACATTCTATCAGGTTTTCACAAAGAGCAAGTTGGTCAGGCAATGGCCATGACTCATCCACATGGCTGACACTGACAAAGGATCTACAAACTGCAGTACAGGATTTCAGGGTAAATCCTGAGGGGATGAAGCAATTTTCATTTCATTTTTTTTTCTCATTCTTTTTCCTTCCTTTCAACCTTTCATTGCCTCCCTATTTATAAAAGCATTGTTTCCATATTTTTCTTTTCCACACTCATTTTAAAAATCCTTTTACCTTTTACCCTCCCATCACTTGCTTCTCTTCCCATTTAAGCATTTTCTTCCTACTTTCCAGTATCTATCTTCTATTTTCCTCATTTACTATTTGAATCTCACGTAAAAGAAACAATGAAATACATAAGTTTTGATGTCTGATTATTTCACTTAAAATTATGGTCGTGAGGTATACCCAGACGCCTCCAAATGTCTCAAGTTTACCATTTATATGACCATTTATACTGCATATAAACCCCACGTTTTCTTTATGTATTCATCCAGTTATGGGCAGATGTGCTGTTTCCAAAATTTAGCTTTTATAATTTTTTTTTTTTGGCTTTAAACATGGTATCCATGTATTATTATGATATGGTGCTTTTAATTATTTTAGCAAAATACCTAAGAGGGTCAAATGGAACCTTTAGCTTTAGGTTTGTGAGGAATCTGCATATTGATTTTGACAGTCAATGTATGAATTTGCATTCTTACCAACAGTGGAGAAACATTTCTTTTTATCTAAAATTTCAACAACCCTTGTTATTGGTTAATTTTTTGATGAAAGTCATTCTTTCTAAAGTAAAATTGGATCTCATTTTATAAAAACTTGCATTTCATGAAAGACCTGAAATAGTGAACATTTTTATATATTTATCTGCTGTTTGTACTTTTTATTGGAAAAATATCTACTTGCTACAAATGCCATGTTTTGATTGAGTCTTTGATTTTGGAGTGTCTGAATATTTTGAGTTCTTTATATATTCTAGTTATTAGTCTTCTGTCTGAGAAGTAGCTGGAGAAAGTGTTCTCCCATTCTTTGACTTGTCTCTTCACTCTTTTGGTGGCTTCTTTTTGTGTAAAAGCTTTTTAAATGATATGATCTCAGTTATTGATTTTTTTTGTAATATTTCCTGTACAATTAGCTTTTGTTCAGATCTTCAAGAGTTCTTCCTTGTCTATGTTTCAGCATGCTTAGTTTTTCTATTTTAATATTAAAATCTTTCTACTTTGATTTTTTTATTATTTTATTTTATTTTTGTGTTTTAGGGAAAGGTCTACAGTGTGTTCAGGGTCTCACTATTAGATCAGACTCATAGTGATTCTCCTGTTTACAGCCTCCCAAGAGTTCTCTTCTCTTCCATCTAGGATCTTATTATGTAGATCAGGCTGGCCTTGGCAGTGATCCTCTTACCCCAGTCCTTTTCTAATTTTCTTTAGGGCTTTTATCACAAATGTGGGCTGGATTTTTCCAAATGTTTTTTCTGTATCTATGAAGATGATCATGTAGGTTTTTTTTTTCCTTTGTCCTGTTAGTGTAGTATACCCCATTTATTGATTTGTACATGTTAAAACATTCCTGCATCCCTGGGATAAATTCTTAGTTATTTTGTAACCACCTTCATGCTTTGCTGCATTCTGTTTCAATACGATCCTCAGTATCCTATTAAGGATCTTTTTTAATCTATGTTCATTGAGATTGGTCTATAATTCTCTTTCTTGTTTGGGTCTTTCTCTGGTTTTGGTATTAGTGTAATGTATGCTTCCAAGAATGAGTTTAGGAGTATTGCTACCCTTTCAATTTTATTAGAGTATGAGGAATAATGGCATCAGGTACTCTCAAAAGTTCTAGATTTCAGGAGTGAATTCTTTAGGACATGTGCCCTCTTTGTTGGTAATTTAAAAAAAAATTATTCAATTGTATTTACATGCTGGATTGCTTAAACTTTTTATATTGTCTTGATTCAGTTTTGGTATTTCATATGTATCTATTAATCTACTCATTCCTTCTGAATTTTGCCTCCTGTTAAAGTATAAGTTGTCAAATTATGTATTAATGATCCTCTGGATTTCAGCATGATCTGTTGTGTTTATTCCTTTTATTGTTAATTTCATGGATTTGGGACATTTCCATGTTTTGATAAAGTTGGATAAGTGTTTCTATATTTCATTCAATCTTCCACAGAATTAATTCTTTAATGCATGCATTCTTTGGATTTTTTTCTTAGTTTCAATTGCATTAACTTCTGCTCTAGTCTTTTATTTCCTCATATAGATTTTGTGTGTAGCTTTTTTTTTTCTAGAAATCTGAGATTTGAAAACAGGTTATTCAAGTTTGCTCTATTTTTCCGATGTGGGATTTCACTGCTGTAAACTTCCCTTATAGGACTGCCTTCATTGTGTTCCATAAGTTCTGGTATGTCTTGTTAGTATTATCATTCAATTGTAGAAAATGTCTAATTTCTTCTCTAATTTCATCCATTATTCTTTTTTTTTTTTCAGAACCAGGGATTGAACTCAGGTCCTTGCTCTTGCCAGGGAAGCACTTATTCTACTGAGCTATCTCCCTGGCTCTGTTACTCATTATTGATTGCTCAAGGAAGTATTGTTTAATTACCACGTGATTGTGTATTTTTTGTGGTTTCTTTTGCCATTTATTTCAAATGTCATTGTACTATGATCTGATAATATGTGTAGGATAATTGCAGCATTTTTCATTTATTTAAACATACTCTATGAACTATAAACCACTGTATAGCCTGCTTTTATCACAAATGGGGGCTGGATTTTTCCAAATGCTTTTTCTGTATCTATGAAGATGATCATATAATTTTTGTCCTTGGTTCTGTTAGTGTGGTGTACGTCATTTATTGATTTGTATATGTTAAATTCCTACATCCCGTGCTGCTGAAAAGAATGTGAATTTTGCTGTTGTTGGGTGGAATATTCAGTAGATATTTATTAAATCATTTTTTTCAAAGGTTTGGTTCAACTCTGATATTTCTTTGCTGATTTTCTGGTTTTGATCTGTCTGTTGTGACAGTGGGACATTCAATTTCCCCTATTTAATTGAATTAGTGCTTCTCTGAATTTTCAGGCCTTTTAATGCTTGTTTTATGTCATTGGTTGTGCTAACATTTGGTGAATATATACTTATGATTGTTATCGCTTCCTCTTGAATTTTCCAAAGAATGTAGTGACATTGTTTGTCACTTCTGATCAGTCTTGGATTCAAATTCACTTTGCCTGCAAATAGAATTGCTGTTTTGCTATTTTCAAGGTTCATGTTGCATAGTGTATTGTTTTCCATCATTTGACTTTCAATCTAGAAATGTCTTTTTGGGTTAAATGCATTTATAGTATACAGAATATTGTTGGATCTTGTTTCTTAATCCATTCTGCCAATCTATATTTTTCCATTGGTAAATTGATACCATCCACATTTATGATTATAACTGATAGTTAATGACTTATCTTTGTCATTATATTATTTTCCTAATATTGGTTCATTTCTCTTTCCTTACATTAAATTGCTTGCAATGCCTGGTGGGTTCATTCTGTTGGAATATTTGGACTTACTGTCTTTTTCTAGAATTCAGAACTTCATTCAGAACTTCTTGGAGTGCTGGTTTGGTGAGCATGAATTTCTTCTGGTGTTCTTTATTGTGGAAGTATCTTACTTCTCTATCAATTATGAAAGACAGTTTGTGGAGCACGATTTGGGCTGCAGATTACTTTTCCTTTATGACTTGAAACACTCTATTTCAAGATCTCCACTTAGGGTTTTGTTTTGAGAAGTATTCTGTGACTCTGATATGTTTTCCTTTATAGGTTATTTCTTTTGCCTCTTGAACAGCTTTTAATACTCTCTTTTTGTGTGTTGAATTTCTGGGTTTTTACTACTATATGCCTTGGTGTAGGTTTTGTTTTCCCTGATCATGGGCATTTGTAGTTCTCATTACTATATACCAAATTCTTTTGCAATCTTGATAAATTTTCTCTTATCATTTCTGTGAACTTGTTTTTGTGTCTTTTGGGCTTTCTTGTTGGGCTTGGGGCTTACAATGATTAAGTTGCTGAAAACAGTACTATCTGGATGCATTGGAAAATTCATATTCATAGCCCCTGAAAGCAAGGTAAGATTGCAGCTGATGGGGCTAACTCTCCCTATTCTAAAGTTATAAATT
>NW_004524696.1:5245831-5249749 GCF_000260255.1 Octodon degus | reverse complement strand
CAGAGCATTTTCTTTAAAAAATTAGCATTAGAGTATATGAATATAAATAAGTACACTTCAAGATTTTGAAATTTGTGTATGAATTCAGATATTAAAATTACTCAAGAAATGTATAGCCTTGACTATTGATACTCCAGTTTCTCAGTATTTTAAAGTTTGAAGGTTAAAATTGTTTTCTCATCATCTTTTCATTCCTGAGATTTCAAAGAGTACAAAAATTTAAAAAGTGCCATGGACTTTTACATGTAAAAGGTCAGAAAAATATATTCAGTAGGTGAATGTCACATCACAATAATTTGTCTTTGTTCTTTTAATGAAAATGCTAACCTTCTTTGTGGTTATTCAGTAAATAGGTGACAGAGAAGTTCTTCACAATGATAGGATATAGTCTTTTAAAGGAAAAACAATCATATATTCTATATATTTGGCTTAAAAGAATTAAATGTCTTACTGATATTCTAAGTTTTCTTCTCCCAAAAAATTGCACCATAATTTAGTATATATTCTTAATAAGTCTTAGTACCAGAGTAAAATAGTTTAATTAATGAGCTGAATACTTTAATGACACCTCTATTTCCAAAGGGTGTTCTAAAACCAGAATTGTTTCAACTATGACTGTTTTTCTCACTGAATACTAAAATTATTTTATCCCATTTTATATGTAGCTTTTCTAAGATACATTACCTTTGTAATTACAAAAATTATCTGCCCATAATTGAGGGTAATTCAAAGCACTTTTTAGCTTATGATTTCCATATAATTACTAATAGGACATGAATGCAAGTGAAGTCCCTGAGTGAGTGAGTTGTGTGATTTGAGCAGGAATCTTGTATGGAAACAGCATTGTGTGATAGTTCTATCTCTAAGCCTTCCAACCACCTCTGTTGAAAATTCTCTAGCTACAGTAGAGCAGGGCCCCAGATTTGTACTCCAGGACTCAGTCATTCATGCAGAACAATAAAGCTAATGTTAAATGGATATTTAGACATTTGTTCATTAGAGGTTTAGTGTAGAGCTCTTGAAGAGATGTCTGGACCACAATATCTCACATGTTCATTGAGTTGGTAACCACTTCTTCCACAGTCAGTGCTGCTAATGCTTAAATGGTTATCAAGTAAGATTCATCCCAGTAAAGCAAAGATGGATCATCACATGCTAATCAATAAGTGTAGTATTCTGTATCAACATAGGCAGTGATAAAACCATATAGTCATCTCAATAGATTCAGAAAAAGCATTTGTCAGTATCCAACACCCACTAATGACAATTCAGTGCAGAATATTGGAATAAATGGCCTTAGTCTCAATCACGTAAAAGCCGTGTATGACAAACATACAGTCAACATCATACCAAATGGACAAAAACTGAAAACTTTCACTCTAAAATCAAGAGCAAGACAAGGACTCCACTGTCATCACTACTGTTCAATATAGTTCTGGAAACATTTACCAGAGCAATTGGGCAAAAGAAACAAATGAAAGGTATAAAGATAAGAAGGGAAGAAGTTAAATTATAGTAATTTGAGGATGACATGAAACTTTATATCAAAGATCCCTAAAACTCCACAAAAAGCCTTCTAGATTTTATGACCAAATCCAGTCCCATAGCTGAATATGAAATAAATACTTGAAAAGTAATAGCTTTTCTGAAAACAAATAATAGTCACTGAGAGAAAAAATTAGAGAAACTATACCTTTCACAATAATATACAAAGAAAAGTGAAATACTTAGAAATTGAACTAAGAAAGTAAAAAAAAAAAGAAAAGCATACATTGAAAATTACACTACTCTAAAAAAGGAGATTAAAGAGAGTATCAGAAAATGTAAAGATATTCCTTACTCATGGATAGTACTAATAGTGAAAATAGTCATACACCCAAAATTGTTATATGGATTTGATGCAATGCCAATAAAAATATCATTAGCATATCTCATAGAACTAGAGAAAATATTCCTAAAATTCACTTAGATCCAGAAGAGACTTAGAATAATGAAAACAATCCTTTACAACTTTGATAAAAACAGCATAGTACTGGTGAAAGAAACAAACACAAAAAATCAGAACTAAGGATCAATTAAACAGATTAGAAGATGCAGAAACAATTCCAAACTCACCTTATCTTTGACAGAGGGGTCAACCATGCTCTCTGGAGGAAAATGGCTTCTTTAATAAATGGTGCTGGAAAAACTGACTTTTCATATACCAACAGCTAGCACTAAACCTAATTGTATCACTATGCACTGAACTAAAATTGGAATGGATCAAAGATCTAAATATTATAAAAGAAACGCTAAATCTGATGGAAGAACTCTTGAAGACACCAGTGTAGGCCAAAATTTCAGGAAAAAAACTTAATTGCATAGGAAATATTAAAAAATGTCAACAACTAGGAATGTATTTCATCAGAAGGCCTCTGCACAATAAAATAAAACACCAATGTAGTGCAAAGACAACCCAATGAATAGGCAAAAATTTTAGCCAGTTGTTCCTCAAAGGACTAATATTTAGAACAGAATCTGAAAAACTCAGGTACCTGAAACAATCCACAAATAGGCATCTGACATGTATGTGCACTTCTTAGATGAAGAAATACAAAGGATAAAATATGCTGAAAAGAATACTTGCATCAGAAATGCAAATTAAAACAATCCTTAAATTCTATCTCATTCCAGATAGAAAGAATAACTATTAACAATAAATTGGTAATGACAAATGTTATGGAGAAAAATAGACCCTGTTGGTGGAAGTATAGACTGATGCAGTCAGTATGGAAATCAGTGTGGCGATTCTTCCAAAAACTAGGACTAGACATCTCTTTTCATCCAGACAATCTCACTTTGGATATTTTCCTGAAAGAATTAAAAACATCTCAACACAGAAATATATGTGCCCCTATGTTTATAGCAGCACAATTTGTAATAGCTAAATCTTGTGAACAGTCCAAATGTCCATTAACTGAGGAATGGCCAAAAAGGATATGTTTTTAATATAATGAAGTACTAGTCAGACATAATAAAAGATAACATTAAGATATTTCTGAGTAAATAGATCAACTTTGAGTCCATAATCTTAAGTGAAATAAGTCAGATGCATATGTAAATATTACATTGTTTCCCAGTGTAATAAACAGAAAGAGTAAATAAAGACCAAAATGTACGATAGCTATTGCAAAATAGGAAGAAATTGTTCAAAAGGAACGGGATCTGGGGAAGTGAAAAGGTAGAAGGAAAGAAGGGAAAAAATGACCCAAAAAGTGCAAAATTGAGACAAATTTTTTAAATAAGGAGGGAAAGAATGGATGAAGGGAGGGAAGTGGATTGGAAAAAGTAGAGGAACCAAGATATGTCATATACATGTAAAAATCCCTATGATGAATATGATCATTATGTATATCTAAATTGTACCAATAGACTTAAAAATAAACATAATATCTCTTATTAGGCATGCATTAATATTCATTAAAGACAAAAATACTGACTATAGTCATGTTGTGTAAATCTTTGAATTTGAAAAACTGGGTGAATTATGTATTCTAAATAGGTAAAATTGCTAGTGAATTTCATATCAACAAACAAGTACACACAATCAGTTATATATTCCTTTCTGTGATGTACTTTTCCAACATGGGTTGTGAATGCATCTGTCTGGGAGAAAACACCAGCAGTTGTCTCTTGAGCCCTCATGACCTTGAAGGCTTTCTTTAGAGATATTGTTCTCTCTTACAACACATTGCACTGCTATTTTCTTATTGGAGTAAAATTTAAAATCAGTAAACTTCAAGATTGTAAGTGTACATTTTAAAAAGTTTTGATTAATCAGTATGTGTGTCTACTTCCTTAATGGGCAGAGGCAGTACTTCCATCCCAGAAGATTCTGGTCCCTTCCTAGAAAATCCCTTCTCACATTTTGGAATATAT
>NW_004524696.1:5228383-5245278 GCF_000260255.1 Octodon degus | reverse complement strand
AAATATATATATATATAATGTGAACAAAATGATGAAAATATTACTGATTTAATATTTGTAATGTTTCTCATCTTACAATATTTAACTATATAAATATCACCTTACTAACAGTCACATGACCACAATACTTAGATATAAGTAATCACTTTGATCACTAAATTGAATTACAGTTCTTTTTACTAAGCACATATAATTGTATGTGTTAATACTTTGAGGAGAGATTGGTTTGGGATAGTAAAATATTGCAGCACACTTTTATTTTTCTAGTCCTGGGAACTGAAGCCAGGGTCTTGTGCATGTGAGGCAAGAGCTTTCCATTGAGACTTGCCCCCAGCTCAATATATTTTGATACACATTCTTCCTCTGTAGGTTTGGGCAAATGATCTGAACTTATAGGAATATAATCTGGACTAAACATAGATTCATCATATTACAAGGCCTTAGCACCTATCACATGTCACAACATTTTATTTTAGTAGACACAGAATGTAACTGATGCCTCCAAGCAGGAGGATGTATCACTTTCTATCACCTGTACTCATGGATTAATTTACACTCATCTACTTCCTGGTGAGCCCTGTAGGAAGTGGTATTCATTAGTTTGGTTTAGGGCTATACTACTTTCCAAGGCTTAGAAGAGGTTTTGACAGATAGCAGTTTATTTTATATGACTGTGATATAGGGGTTGCTGAACAATAACTCCCTCAAATAATTACATCCTAGCTGTAGAATGTATGGATATGCTACATCAAATGACAATAAGGATTGTAGTTATAAGCAAGGATTTGAGTCTAAAAACAAGATTACCATCAATTTTCTGGGTGTGCTCAATTTACTTACAGGAGATTGCAAATCAGAGAAAACTGTCCAATTAGAGGATAAAGGAAGGAGACACAGAGATTGAGCTGCAAAGAGGATGGGATCCCAGTGTGAGAAGGATTCAAGATCAAATGATGAATGGAGGTGAGAAAGGTCACAGGCAAGGCCCAGAGAGTGCACCCTAAGGGACCACCAGCAAGAAAAATGAGAGACATATTTTACATCCAAAAGAACTGGATCCTGCAAAACAAAACAAAACAAAAATTGAGAACAATGCAAAAATAGTGGAAACTGAATGAACAATACAGGAAATAATTAGAATGTATGAAACAGATTCAAACACATATACAGGAAATCAAGAATTCCACTGAAATCTGGCAAAACTATTTGAACAAAACTGAAGGCAGATTTTCAGACCTTGAAGAGAGTATTCCATCTAGTAACATAAAAGAAAAGATCCTTAAAAATAACAAGGAAGAAGGAAATAACGTTTCAGCAGCTGCAAGATGATTCAAAGAAAAATAACGTAAGACTGATGGGTACCAATGAAACAGCATGAGTCAGTGAAATGGATTCTTAAAAAAGACTTGCAGAAATAGTAGCAGAAAATTTCCCAAACATAGGAAAAGAATCTGACACACAATTAAGTGAAGCATATAGAATGCCAATTAGCCATATTCAAAATAAATCTACACCCAGACACATAATAATCAAGATCCAAAAATTGAGCAAAAGAATGAAATATAAAAAGCTGATAGAGAAGAAACAGATCACCTATAATGGAAAGCCCACCAGAATAGTGCCATATTTCTCAACACAAATCAGCAATTCAACAAGAGTTTGAAGTAAAATATTTCAGTTCTGAAAGAAAACAGCTTCAAACCCAGATTAATACACCCTGAAAAATATCAAATTTAATGGAAAGATAAGATACTTCCATGATAATGAAAAACTGAAGTTAATGGCCACAGAACAAGCTCCACAAAGAGTACTGATACATATTCTAAAAAGAGACAAAAATAACTACAACTTTGAGAACAAAAGAAACTTAGCACCAAACAGAGTAATCAATTAAGCAGAGAGAAAAAGAAGAGAACGTACAACAGGAAAATAACATGACAAAGATAGGCCAATGCATATTAGTGGTAACCATGAATGTAAATGGCTTCAATTCACCTATCAAAAGAAGCAGACTGAAAGAATGGATCAGGAAACAAAATCCAACAATATACTGTAAAAAAGAAACACATTTAACTTAAAAAAGAAATTAATAGACTGAAGATCAAAGGATAGAAAAACAATACTCCATATGAGAGGAACCCAGCAAAAAGCAAGGGTAGCTATTTTTGTTGCTGAAAATTTCAATTTCAGACCAAGTATGATTAGAAGAGATAAAGAAGATCATTGCATACATGACCTTCTTTATAAGAGGAAGAGATAACAATCATAAATATATATGCATCCAATGTAAGACAAATCAGATGAACAATAGCACACAATTATAATGTAGAACTTCAACACCCCATTGACACAAACAGGTAGATCAACTATACAAAAAAAAGCAAAGAAATAAAAGAACTGAACCAAACTTATGATGAAATTGACTTAGTAGAGCCTTACAGAATGTGTCACCAACATCAGAATACATTTTCTTCTTAGCTGCACAAAGGATATTCTCCAAAATAGACCATAAATTAATATACAGAGCATGCTTAAGTAAATGCAAAGAAATTGAAATTATCCCATACATATTATATGACCATAATGCAATGACCAGAATTTGTGGTTTTTTGTTTGTTTGTTTGTTTGTTTGTTTGTTTGTTTGGGGGTACTGGGGATTGAACTCAGGACTCTGCACTTGCCAGGCAAGCGCTTATTCTATTGAACTATCTCCCCAGCCCAATGATCAGAAATTATGGAGAAAAAAGTTATAAAAACTCCTTAAACACACATACATTAAATAACACCCTGTTGAACAATTAATGGGTGAGAGATTAAACTACAGAAATTAAACAATATTTACAATTAAGCAAAAATGTAGATACAACTTACTGGAACCAAGGGGTGCAATGAAAGCTGTCTTAAGAGTGAAATTTATAGGGCCAGGGAGATGGCTCAGTGGAATAAGCACTTTCCTGGCAAGCACAAGGGTCTGAGTTCCATTCCTGGTTCTGCCAAAAAAAAAGAGTGAAATTTATAGTGGTAAATTTTCACATCAGGAAAACTGAAGAAGCCCAAATAAGCAATCTTATACTGCACCTCGAACTCCTAGCAAAAGAATAGCAAGTCAAGCCAAAAGACTAAGGAGTGCAGGAAATTATAAAGATCAGAGCAGAAATAAATGCAACGTAGATTAAGAAAACAATACAAAGAATTAATTAGTTGAATAGTTGGATCTTTGAAAGAAAAAATAAAATTGATAAACCCCTAAGCAATCTTATCAAAAAAGAAAAGAAAAATTCAAATTTATGCACTAAAGAATGAAAAGGGTAAAATCACTACAGACCTACAGACCCTATAGAAACTCAGAAAATCATCAATACCTATTTCTAATGTCTTTACTCTCACAAAAAACACAGAATTGGGCAGAATATATATATATATATATATATATATATATATATGTATGAATTGCCAAAGCTGAATCAAGAAGATATAAAAACTCTGAATAACTCCATATCAGTGAATGATATCAAAAATGTAAATAAAAACTTACTAAAAAGAAAAGCTTAGGTTCTGATGAATTCACAGCTAAATTCTAAAACAAATTTAAAGAAGATTTAATGTCAACTCTTCTCAAACTCTTTAATGAAATTGAAAGGGAAGCAATTCTCCCAAACATTCCTGGAAGCAAAGAGTTATTCTGATACCAAAACCAGAAAAAGAGCAAATTTAAAAAGACAACTAGAGACCAATCTCCCTAATGAATATAGATTCAAAAATCTGCAATATAATACTAGCAAACATAATGCAGCAAATCATCAAGAAGATTATACATCACAACCAATTAGGATTCATCCCAGGAATACAGGCATGGTTCAACATATGCAAATCCATAAATGTAACACACCACATCAACAAAACCAGGAACAAAAACCATAGGATCATCTCAATAGATTCATAAAAAGCATTTGACAAAGTCCAATTCTCATTCATGATAAAAACCTACAAAAACTCAGAATAGGCAGTCTTTACACCTAAGTGATAAAAGCCATCTATGACAAACCCACAGCCAACATCATACTAACTGGACAAAACTTGAAGGAGTTCACCTTAAAATCTAGAACAAGACAATGGTTCCCACTGTCACTACTCCTGCTCAGTATAGTTCTGGAAACATTATCCAGAGCAATTAGACAAGGAAAAGAAATAAAAGGAATAATGATTGGAAGGGAAGAAGTGAAATCATCATTATTTGCAGATGACATGCCCTCAAAACTCCAAGAGACTTATAGATTCAATAAACAAATTCAGCAGTATAGCAGGATATAAAGTCAACATTCAAAAATTAATAGCATTTCTGTACACAAACACAAATCACTGAGAGAGAAATTAGGAATGCCACTCATTTCACAGTACCATCCCAAAAAATTCTTAGGAGTCAATCTCACAGAGGGATTTAAATATTTATACAATTAAAATTACAGTACTCTCAGGAAATAAATCAAAGAGGATTTCAGAAAATGGAAAGATAGTCCTTGCTCCTAGATAGGAAGAACCAATGTTATGAAAATGGCCATACTCCCAAAATTGTTATTCAGATTCAATGCAATACCAATCAAAATACTATTAGTGTACCTCAGAGATCTAGAAAAAAAACAAACTTTCCTAAAATTTATCTGGAACTAGAAGATAACCTAGAATAGCAAAAACAATCCTGGCAACAAAGTAAGGGGAAGAGGCATCACAATCCCTGACTTGAAATTATACTACAAAGATACTATAAAAAATAAGTAATATACTAGCAAAAAAAGAAAAAATTACACACCTGTAATTGAAACAGATTACAAGATGCAGACACAATTTCAAACATGCTCAGCCATCTTGTCTTTGACAGAGGAGCTAAACATGTTCACTGGAAGAAAGATAGCCTCTTTAATAAATGGTGCCACATGCCAAAGAATAAAACTGGACCCATGTCTATCATCTATCTATACTAAATGATAGTCAGAATGGATCAAAGATCTACATATTAAAACAGAAACACTAAATCTGAAAAAAAAAAAAAAGGTAGCTAAAAATCTTGAAGCCAGAGGAGTAGGCAGAGACTTCATGAACAAAAACCAAACTGCATGGGAAGTACTTCTAATAGTCAATGCCTGGGCTGTTAGCATATTAAAATATTTTTTCACATCAAAAGAAATAATACATGGAGTATAAACAAAACCCACAAACTCCAAAAAATTTTAGCCAACTGTTCCTCAAGCAAAGGATTTCTTTGTACAACACATAAAGAATTTTTAGAGCTGGCGAGATAGCTCCACCTGCTTAGGCAAGTTTAGGCAGGGGCAGGGACCTGTGGTTTGATCCCTAGCACCACATGCCATGCCAGACCTGCCTTCAGGGTGGGCTGAGCCAGCCAAAAAAAAAAAAAATTTTTAAAAACATGGCCCCTCAAATTTAAAGACCCAACCAAAAAATGAGCATCTGAGATTATTAATACACACCTCTCACATGAAAAAAATACAAATAGAAAATAAGTACTTTTTAAAATATCCAACATTGGGCCAGGGAGATGGCTCAGTGGAATAAACACTTCCCTGACAAATGCAAGGGCCTGAGTTCAATGTCCGGTTCCGAAAAAAATAAAATAAAATATCCAACATCATTGGTCATTCAAGAAATTCCAATTAAAGTAACACTGAGAATCCATTTCAATCCAGAAAGAGTGTCTATCATCAAGAAATCAACCAATAAACAACTGTTGGAGGAGCTGTGAGGGAAAAGAAAAACTTCTTCACTATTGGTATGAGGATAAACTGTTACAACCACTGTGGAAATCAGTGTGGAAATTACTCAAAGAACTAGGAGTAGAAGTCCCATTCCACTCAGCTATTCCTCTTCTGGGTATTTTAAAAAGAAGTATTTAAAATGTCATATTTATTTGCACCCATGTTTACAGCAGCAAAATTTGTAATAGCTAAATCTTGGAAAGAACCCAAATGCCCATCAACCAAGGAGTTTATGAAGATGCTGCAGTTTCACATAATGCAGTACTACTTAGCTATAAAGAAGGATGGACTCAAAGGTTTCATAAGTACCTGGACACAACTATAAATCTTACATATAAATGAAATAAATCAGACTCATGTGTGTAAACATAGTATTGTATCCCTAGTGTAAGAAACTGTTAGAGTAAACAAGATCTAAAATGTACAAAAGATATTGTGAAAAGAAAAGATACTGTTCAAGAGGAAAGAAAAACTGAGATGGGGAAAAGAAGTAAGGGAAAAGGAAAATATATATATATTAGCTAAGATATATTAGCTAAGATAATTATATTAATAATTTCTATTAGTTTGTTAAAAAGAACAGCTTGTGCTTACATTGCTTGATATACTTTGCGTACCTATATCTTGTAATTTGAGCACCTGCTTCAGTGATAACAATATACCATATATTAGTCATTAACCAGAGAGCCATTTGAAGTTCTCTGTCATTGTTTTCATTGTTTTTTCTCTTTTTAAAAATATCCTTCTTCCCCTTTTATCTTATCCAGATTATAGGGATTAGGATGGTGCCAAACCAATCAGCGGATTGATCTAGTAATCACATACTCTTAATCCCATCATCACACACTCTAGATTTAGTCACCTCTAAAAATGCTCTATGACCACATGAGGCTTGGAAGTGGTGGCACCTAGACACAAGCAATGGCAGGCTTATAACCTATGGTGTGAGTATCACAGTGTGGTCTCTGTTGCAGCTACTCAGTCCCCCACAATAGCACCATAGTCGGAAGGTACAGTCATGTTCTCACAGCACCTTGTGTAGGGAGGCTCAAATTAGAATTTGGTCTGATTTTAACACCACAAAACATTTTATTTTTTCAAATGTTTTTAAAAGTGAAAGCATGCTTAACCACATAAAGAGCAGGGACTGTCCTAACACATATTTTTAATGTTCCCTTAAGAGCTATTTCTATCGCACTCTAGTTTCTAATGGTAGTTTCCCTGATGTCTAGTGTGTTATTCAAGACAAATCTTGGCATTTTAACATCATTTCTAATATACATTGTACTTCTTTGTTTTTTAATGGTTCACTCTGCACCATAAAAACTTATTTCATAAAAACGTTCTGTGCTCTCTGGATGTCCAACACCCAGGGCTGGGCTTTTTGTTTGCTTGTTTGTTTTGTTTTGCTTTGTTACATGTAATGGCCAAGTCCAGAACATTAACATATGCATGTTCAGCAGGAAATTGTAAAAGAAGGCATCTTTCCTGAGTGGCCTGGTCACTGCAGTATGCTCAGTCAATAGATTTTTTTTTCTGTATTTTAAGAAAGTGTCTACAGGGTGTTCATGGTCTCACTACTAGATCGGACTCATAGTGATTCTCCTATTTACAGCCTCCCAACTGCTGGGATTATAGGTTTATGCCACCACACCCAGTCTTAATCGCTGTCTCAGCTCACCCCAGGGGCGGAATTGGCACAGCAGGCCCGGGGATTGAAACCCCAGCCCCTGTAGATCTTAATTTTGAGTGGGTGTGATCATTTCTTCCTTTACATGACTAATGTCACCCTAAACATACAGTACTTTCCATAACTACCTTTTCTAAAAATAATATCTGATTATTAACACTTTCTTCTCAATGAGTTCCTCCCATTCATACACACTTGACTTTCAATCTGCACCCAGAGTGGCTGCCTCCCTGGTGTTTTCTGCCTCTCCCCCTGTCCTCAGGTACAAATGCTGCGTCCTAGACACAGCTGTGTGACACTGTGGTGGGCACTGGATATATGCACTGTGCTATTAGGGCACAACCTGCCAGGTCTCTAGGAAGGCTCCTAAGCCCTGGCTGCTACAGTTACCAAAGATAGATTTGTCCCACTTCACAAGGTGTTATTTCTTTGAGATTCTCTCGCTGAAGAATCCCTGAAGTCAATTTCAAATGAAAACCAATCTGCAGTGCTATTTCTTATTACATATTGCCACAACTCATAGAAAGCAGGCCCAGTATATTGCTCAGGAAGTATCATAGAATTTCGCAAAATCATCTCAACAGCCTAGAGTTTCATCTTATACTTCACTTGAATTGCATTCTGTTGGCTGGGGTGTACAATTTTTCATCTGCATTTTCTAATTGAGCTGAACTTCTCTTCAGGTGATGATTTTCTATTTGTAATGACTTAAATTGTGTGTGATTCCCTCAGAGTGCTGCCAGCAAGGAGACATTTTTTCTTTTTTTTTTTTTTTTTTTTTTTTTTTTTTTTTTTTTTTTTTTTTTTTTTGCCAGCTCAGCCTGCCCTGAAGGCTGGGCTGGAATGGCATGTAATGCTGAGGATCAAAACTGTGGTCCCCTGCACCTACCTAAGCTTGCCTAAGCAGGCACCTTAGACCACTGAGCTATCTCTCTGGCCCCAATTGGGAAAACATAACTTCAGGTGCCCAGGATTTGGAAAAGGAGAGAGAGACTTATCCAGCAACTCTTTATATAGATCTGTGTAAGATTCTCAATTGCCCCAGTAGACAGTGCTATGACAAAGCATAGGATGCTCACACACTCCTTACTATTTTGATTTCAATCAGATGAGGAAAACTAATCTTACCTTCCCAGCTCGGGCCTCAGCTCTCATCCTACAACACTGTCCTCTAGGCTGTGGGTGTCACACACTTTGACACATGACCTCACAGTCTCTTCCAGCCTAAGCATCAAAATGCCACAACCCAGTTTTCATGCTTTGGTTCCAC
Organism: Octodon degus; assembly: GCF_000260255.1. NCBI lineage: Eukaryota > Metazoa > Chordata > Mammalia > Rodentia > Octodontidae > Octodon > Octodon degus. The sequence continues at coordinate 5,236,547 of NW_004524696.1, read as the reverse complement.
TGAAACCCACTGACTTGGAAAATCTGTGGCTTTAAATGCAATTTTCTCTTATTCTGATGCCACACACATCTGCATCCCTGGCTCAGCTTTTCCACTGCACTGGAGGCTAGCTGTCCATTTCATATTTAGTAAGCACCTCAAATTCTATAATACACAAAAGCCTGTCTCTTTTGCTGTCTCCATCCTATCACAGCAGTTTACACAACACTGACAAGTCTGTATGTCTTTCCTAGTCACCAGGATAAAATATCAACCCCTGTAACTTGTAGGAAGAGAGGTGTATTTTCCTCCCACTTTGAGAAGTTTCCCTCCATGGTTCCAACAGAGAAACTGCATGGCAGACCTTCCCAGGTGGAGAAGAGCAGCTCTTCTCCTGGCTGCAAGGAAGCAGAGAGAAAAGAGAGGAGCAAGGAAGGGACAGGCCCTTCTAGGTCACCCTTCAGGGACCTGCCTCTGTGCAAGACCCCTTTTCCCAGTAATACGTCAGGTCCACAACCACCTGAGTCCATCACCTTCCAAAAGTGCTTTGGGGGAACATGTCAAATCTCAGCTGTTACAGTGGGCTTTTTCCTTCCTTTCTGCCTCCCACAGCCAGTCTTGTTGGCTTTAACTTCAAGTTAAATCATAAACAAACCACTAATCTTTGCACACATCACTAACATCAAATCATTTTCCTATTTTTTACCATTTACTGGAAACAAAATGTTTCTAACAGATTTCTGTCCATTCTCCACCTCATTCCTACAGGAGCAGGCATAATATTTATTTTAGAAATTCGCCTCTGATTGGCATCTTGCCCTGCCTGTATCCTCCTCAGTTAAGTTCAGAATGTGATGGCCACAAAGAAAAGACTATGACACCCCTAGACCAGGGTCCCACAAGCTGGCCTGACTGTGGGACTGGTCCCTCTCTACTTGCCAAGAGGGAACCACCACATGGATGACCCAGAAAAATTCTGTCTTTCCTAACAAATCCTGACCTGTACATCCCTGACCCTTCTCTTTGTGTAAAGCACAACTGTCCACTTCTGGTGATATGTGTCACTTAAACTGGACTAATGTTGCAGAAAACAAATGAAAAATTCAGAGTGAAACATAGAATACAGCTGTAAAAGAAAGTGAGAGAGTGAGAAAAGGCAGAAAAGAGGAAAGGATACCTTGTAAAGGGAGTTCTCCACATACATGTGGCTTCCCTTGGCCATCTTTCCCCAAGATCCCACAATAAGAACATGCAGTCAGCCAGAGCTCCACATGGACTTTCAAGTGGGTCACCAGGGAAAGACCCAGGGCAGCAAGGGCAGCTAGGACTTGACAAACAGATGGCAGAGGAAGGAGGCTGCCATGGAGTCCAGGACAGGAGTGACAGAGGCTGTGCGTGCAATTATACATAGGAATAAACATATATGTGTACATATCAAACATGTTCAACATGTGAAATGCCAAATATTATTAATTCTAGATTGATGAGGAATGTTTACCATATTAAATAATTTATATTATAAATATGTTAACTATTACATTAATAAGCAGTATATTTAAGGATGATAAATATATTTAACATATGACATTCATTAATAATACATTTAATGTGTAAAATATGTCTAATGTATTTTAAAACATTGTAAATATATATATATGTAAATATACTCTTTTTAAGGCTTAAAATATTAACAATCGAGTCTTCATGATGACTCCTTTTAGATTATTCTTAATATTATATAGAGGCTTGAAATATTAATGCAAAAAGTTATGTCAGAGCGACCTGAGCATTTGGGGGGGTGTTTTTTGTTGTTGTTTTTTTTTTGTTGTTGTTGTTTTTTTGCAATTCCACCTTTTTCTTTCTTTGTCTATATTAATTTTAATGAGAAAGAAATGGCAATGAGAAGGTTTCAAAAAAGGTTAGTAGGACAGTTACAATAATTAATATATTGTATATTGTTGTCTTCATAGTAGTTATTTAGAGTACAAGATGCAGACATGGTATCTTGTCTAAACAATATTAGTACAAATCTTTCTTCTCATTGAACTAAGAGAAAGTAGCTGTATATCTATCTTATTTTGTATATAAGATATATTTTTTTTCACTACAAAAATAGTCATTCATTTATATCCCCCTTTTCTGTTTTGTTTTGTCAGAGATAGGTATTCCATTGCCATTCAAATATTGTAGGTGCTTGAATTCAGCAAAATAATCCAATATAGTCCAAAAGTCCATAATAGTAGTAGGTCATCATCAGAAAATATTTTGACCTTAGCCCTTCAAGGCCAGTGAGGACCAAGGACATAAGAGAACCTGTACTGTGACATCCTGTATCTCAGTGGTGTCCCAAATTTTCTGATCAAGGAGATTATGGGACCACAGAGGAAAGTGATTGACAATGTATAGTGTGCCTAAGGAGAGTTGCCTAGAGAGAAAACATTCTCTCAGGCTTTCACAGAGAGAAAATTGGTCAAGTAATGGCTGTGACTCATCCAGATGGCTGCACTGACAGAAGATCTACAAACTGTTTTACATGGTTTCAGGGTAAATCCTGAGGTGATTTAACTAACCTTGTCAGATACAAAAGTTACATTTTTAGTTATACAAAAGTTACATTTTTAGTTATATGGGTCTTGCTTTGTCTTGGTCTTAACCATCCAGCAGAAAAATATAATCACATGTTATAAAAAGTATAGCCATATTAATATGCTGAGCTGTAAAAGGACAAAGTTAGGTTTCTTTTAGCGCCATCTTGCTCCCATTCTGCTGCTCCTCTGTGGACCTTCGAGGGCTCCGTTAGCAATAGAAACTCAAGCATGTGTACAAAAGAGAATCTTAGAAACCCAAGTGTGTGCTGGCAGGAGAGTCAGCCAGATGGAACAGGCTCCACCCTGGTATCACAAGTACCCGCAGTCCTGAGGGAACAGCAGGTGCCATTGGCCAAATGGGCTGTGCAGGGTCACCAAGGTCCATCTGCCCTGCTGGTGTTTTCTGTGTCCCAAGTCATGGCACTGCAGGCACATTTGACACTCATGCTGCTCTGGGATTCTGGCTTGCAGTGCTCAGTGGGGGATGGGAGCCAGTATGCTCCAAATCATGAAAATCTTGTTCCACCTTTATTGGTAGTAACATGTGGGACCAGCAAAAAGGAGTGAGATCTCAAGAAATCCATTTTCCACCTTCCCTAACAGTCACAGTCCTGGCTGGTGTTTTCAAAATACCAGAACTTCTGCAGTTGAGAGACTATTGGGTGCAAGGATGGTTGCCAAAAATATGGCAAGAAACTTGGGACTTTTATTATACCAGACACATGGAAAGATGGCACAATAAATACTACGAAAGTGGTGGAAGAAAACTGAATGAAAATAAAGCATTGACTTTAAAAAAGATAAGACTTGATCCTTATGGAAAGAATAAGTTCTCTACTTGAAGAATTTGTAAAAGTCCTGTGCTCCAGCCGGGGTCTCAGTACTGCCAGGGCTGTGCCTGCAAGAAAGGCATCTGTGCGATGTGTGGGGGAAAAGTGTTGGATATCAAAAACTACAAGCAAACATCTGTTTAGGTGTATTGACGAAATTTGGGGCTTTGTATAATTTTACTTTCTGCTTTGACTTTTCAAGGCATAATGTAGATGTTGAACTTGCTGAGCAATCTGTTTCAAGACAGGTAATTAAATTTAAACCAGGGCAGTTGATCTCATTCTTTCATTTCTTTTTTGAGACAGGGTATCTACTGTGTAGTTAGGCTGGCCTTGAGCTCAGTAGGCTGGCCTCAAACTCATAGTGATCCTACGTCAGCATCTCAAGTGCTTTGGGCATTCCTCGTTCGTATGATCTCAAGAATTTTGTACTTTTTTGGTCTTCAGCCTGGCATTAAACTCACTTTGTAGCCAGGCTGGCCTTGAACTCACAGTGATCCTCTTGCCTAGTCTTCCTCTGTTGGGGTTACAGGAGTGTACCATTGTGCCCAGCTTTCTCAAAAACTTCTGAACAATATAACTATTCTTTTGTTTTGCATGATTATTTTCCTTGTAAGTGTTTTATTGATGTGCAGTAAGTGGAAAATTTAATGAAAAACAGTTTAATTTTTCTGCGCAATTTTTAACATTCATGTAATTCTTATTTCCTTCATTTACTTTATTTATAGATATTAAAAGAATGAGGAGATTGTTGATATTTTGTTCTGAACTTGGTATGTGGACTTAGAATTCTTCCCTCATTCCCTTGATGGAGGCCTAGTTCTTTGAGCCAGCAGTCCCTTAATTAATTCCAGTTTCCTTAGATGTAATGATTGAGGTCATCATAGTTGAATGGTTCCTTATCAAAGACAAGTTAGATTTGTAATTCATTATAAATTTATTTTTGAAGCCAAAGTGCCAGTTACTTTCCTTCATACATAGACAAGAACATGTGTGCAGATAAATACACTGGATTTCAGAACACATATGTATTTGAATTTAGATTGTCATAAAAGCTGTGAGAGCACTGTTCATCCGCACTCATGTGTCCTGAAAACGGATCCACAGACTTTGGGAAAGCTCTTTGAAAGAGAGAACTTTTTTTAACCTCTTCCCTGTCCCTCAAAGAAATAAATAGAACAAAGCAAATATCTTGACTTGTTTTAAATATGATGTAGACTATAAAGAGACTACTCTGAGGTTTCAAGTGAAGATTTTTCTTGTACTACCTTCCTAGGTGCAGGTCTTCTAAAACTTGCAGCCTACTGTAGAAAACCAAAAAGGTATTCTCTTATTTCCAACTGTCATGTGTATAAATATGCAATACTGTAAGATACACAGGCTACTACAGATAATGTGATAATGCATGTGCTAGAGATTTTACATTTTTATTGTCTCATAATTGCTGTGAAAGTAAAACTTTAGATTCAAACATAAAATAAAATAAAATTCACAGTCCTGATATCCTTTGAAAGTTTAAATTGACATAAAAATTAACTATTTTGTGCTTGAATATTAATCATTACTTGTTAAAAAGATATGAAGAAATCCTCTTGCCTGTCAAGGCAATGATCTCTAATGGGGAGAACATCTCCCCTGCTTTTATCTCATACTGAGAAACGAAAATCCCTACGTGATTAAGTGAAAGAAACACATTGCAATAGGTGCAATTTTGACAAAAATAAATAAATAAATAAATAAATAAATAAATAAATCCCTGTAATAGTACGGGGAAGAAAGGAAAACAAGAGAAAGAGTAGAATGGAAAAAAGAGAAAGAGAAAGGAAAATAATCATAAATATCAGGGCTTTCTTTCTCTTCTTGATCTTTTCTTAAAAAATTTCAAAAGGTAGCCACTGGGAACATCAGGTTCCTGGAGAGAGGAGATGGTAGCAGGGAATGCACACCTGAAGCCCGAGGGAAAATTCTCAATAATGACACAGGCAGTAAAATGAGAACCTGGAAAATTAAGCCATTCCAAGTTTCTATGGGGGCGAATTGACGCTTTGCTTGCACCGACTTCTGTAATTGAATTTCATCTGGGTTATTGTTTTGCAGTCCACAAAACTGAACTAATGTTCTCTAACATGTACATGTGAAGAATACTGGACACAGAATAGTAGTTGTCACACAAACTAGCCCTTAATGTTAAAAATGTAAAGAGGAATTGATAAATATGCTAGAATATTATGTAAACCCTCATATCCCAAGGAGTAGGGCTACAGTTTGCTTTTTAATTTAGTTTTCCTTCCTAAAATAATCAAGTAGGGATATGCCTCATGGGAAAGAGGAAGAGATTTTTAAATGAAAAAGATATAATAAAAAATACTTAATAGGGGCTACTATCAAATTAAAAAAAAACTAATAATGTGGAGTGCTGCAGGAAGGGCAATTTGGAAGCCCGATTAGAGATCATTGCCTTGACAGGCACTAGGATTTCTTTGTATCTTTATAACAAGTAATGATTACATGTTATTAAAGCAAAATTAAATGTTAAAGTGCATTTATCAAAAATGAATAATGTAATAATGTATTTAGGGCACTCTTGTTCTGAGATTTTAATTTTTATACTAGTAAATAAATCACAAAGCTCTTCAACATTAAAAGTAAAAAGAATCTTGGAAATAACCTCCATATCTGTATGTCAACTGAAGCCCCAAGATGCCCTGTGGCCAGCAGATGTCACACAGAGAGTTGGTACAGGAAGAACTGGGCACACCACTCCCCCAGAAAGACCTGCTGACAGTATCAGGAAGAAAGAGACTGCCCTAAATTCTCCCCAGCTGGCATAAACTCCTGAGATGTGAGCTGATCAAGCTCTGTCCCAGGAACTACATCAAAAGGCAATTTTCCTCTTGTCTACCAGAAGGCCTTGTCATGATACGCATCTACAATGAGCCCCAAGATGAGTTGCTCTCCAATGCAGTGATATTTGGAGCACATTCGGATTGCACTAGTTGTATGACTGTATCCTAAAAATACTGACTTCATCAATAGATTAAGCTTCATGGACTCACAGCTAAGTGGGCTATTAGGAGGTGGAGTGGGTCGCAGCAGGAGGCATCCTTTGGAGGGATGTCCCCAGCCTCTTCCTCTTCCCTTCTGGGTCTTTCCCAGTCCTTCTGCTTCCCACTACCATGAGCTGAGCAGCTTCACCTCGTCACACTCTTGCACCACGGTTTCTGTCTCAGCCCAGGCCCACAGCAACAGAGCCAATAGGCTGAGACCTCTGACACCATGAGCCAAAATAAGCATTTCCTTTTTGAAGTTTATAATCGGGACTTTTTTCACAGTGACAAGTGATTAACACACCCTCAAATACAGGAAGTACCTAAGGGAACATCTGTCCATATCAGAGGAAGACAGATTGCTGAAAAAATCCTATTGTGTTCAGGTGGCAGTATATGAGGGACACTTGGAGGACAGGCACTGGGAAATACAGGAGTTCAGATGTGGAGGAGACAAACTAAAATGCAAGACCATCTGAAAGAGAAAATCACCCTCTGGAGTAGAGTATCAGGGCAGCTGGTAAAGGGAAGCGGGGCTACCCTTGGATTGCAGAACTCTATTCTCCAGGTCTTGCCATCTTGGGTGAGCACTGAACTTCTAGGGGGAAGGAGTCAGTGCCACAGTGAGTGGGCTGCTGGAATACTCATCTAGCCTCCCAACCCTCCCAGAACCAGCCAGTGAAGGAGCTACAGGTAATAACTGGCAAAACTCAAGGGAGAAAAGTTGTTCAAGTAGTGCCAAAATAGACACTGTGCCATCAGTCCTTCAAATACCAGGGAGTTTTGTGCCCACTGGGCTAGCCTGCCCATTGCCTACCCTTTAGTGCCCTCTTAGGAACACCTCTATCCAGCCAGAGCTGCTCAGCACTGTAAGCCCTGGTGCCACATAACTCACAGGTTGCATCCTGATGCTTTGTGCTGTGCAGAGGCAGCCGCAAGGCAGAGGGCTGGAGAGAAGCAGCATGGAGCCTCGGTGAGAGGATGGGCTCCTCCTGAGTCATACCACACACAGGAGGCTCCTGGGGTTATCACCTAAGGGAGGAAGCAGAGGGCAAGAAAGCCTTTGGAAATCCCTGGAGGACTACACTGTGCTGTGGACCCCTCTGACTCAAGTGACGTTGTCCAATCATGACAAAGATAAATGCCTTCGAATAGCCTCACCCACAGGAGTAAAACTGAAACTACTCAGAGCAGAGCAGTGCCTTCAGAAGGACAGAGGTGGGTTCGGAGGTCCTTCTCCACCCAGTCCCCTCCACTGTCTCGCAGGCAAGGGGACAAATCACAGGAGCAGAGCTGGCCCAGTGAAACCTGGTGACACCTTGTGAAGTGTGAAGACCCCAGCAAAAAAACCTAAAAACAGTGGCATAGCCAGAGGATATTGAGTAGGGCGCTCCCACAGCACTGACTACAGAAGGCAGTCTTGGGCGATGGCGGAGTCTACAGATGGAGATCAGAAGCACCTTTAGTGTCTTCTTCATTGCTGGGACAAAATAGCCATCACCCACAAGTCTGAGAAGAGGTTGACATGGGCTTATAGTTTCTGGAGATTTCAGTCCATATGTGCATGGTTTTAATACAAAACAGCATAGCAGAGGAAAAACAGTTGATGACATGGTAGACAGGAAGCAGGGAGTCATCAACGGAAGAATAGGATAGATGAGAGATAGATGATAGATAGATAGATAGATAGATAGATAGATAGATAGAGATATACATTTAT
>NW_004524696.1:5219303-5228283 GCF_000260255.1 Octodon degus | reverse complement strand
ATATATATTTATATTTATATTTATTTAGAGTCACACCTTTCAGACCATACACACAATGGTACACCTCTTCCCTGGGCCTGTACCTCCCAAACCTCATCCAGATCTAAACGTATGTGTGAACTAACCCTGTATCACACATCCTTGACCCGGTCACCTCCCAAAGGCCTCACCTAAGAGTCCATGAGACTGCAGAGGGATATCTAGATAGCAGCAGTAATAGTCCCCTTCAGAAATCACCCAAGCCTGAACACTTCACTAACCACTGTGCCCTCCCTCCCTCTAACTGAAAAATCTCTGGCTCGTCATGCCCACAAGAGCACGTCAGCAAGGGAAGAAGGAAGGAGCCAGGCCCAGCAGTCCACCCAGACCTGACCCCTGATCCGAAGGAAGAGTGCCATGTTAGAATTTAGACTGCAGTACGTACACACGGGCTGAGAGGGTGCTTTCCTTTTTGTTTTTGTAAACATGTTTTTTTTCATTCCTTTCTAGTCTTCTTTTTTGTTCACTTTGGTGAATGGATAGAATTTGCACATGTGAAGAGAGAATAAGAATTAATTAGTACTTTAACATAAACAGTATCATTCACAGGCACTCCAGGTTAACCCTCACTGAGAACATGTATAGAGGAGCAAGCTCAAGCTTAATACTAAGGATGCCAGCTGGTCTGACCAACCTCCCTCAGCTTCCCTTAGTTTCCAGTTACATGCCTTCCTTCTGTGACCCTTCTTCTCCCCCACAACTGCTTCTCCACCAGCCTCCACTCCAGCTTGAAAAGAATAGTAGCCAAGATGGACCTCTTTCCCTCATTTGTATTATCTCTTTTTCTTCTTCTTTTCTGACCTTCTTCCTTACTTTTCTGCTTCCTTCCCTCATCCTCTGTAACCCCTCCTGTCACAGTAATTATTACAATCTTTTTGAAATATGGTTAAAGTAAGTTTTAATTTGCATAATTTATATATAGTTGGCACTGCAGATACTGATATAGCCGATTCCTTTCTGTCAATGCGGTGAATAGAACTGATCTATTACATTGGATAAGATAAAGAAGTTGGGCTGGAGAGATGGCTCAGTGGTCTAAAGCACCTACTTGGAACAAGCTTGGCAAAGCACAGGGACCACGGTTTGATCCCCCAGCACCACATGCCAGCCAGCCCCGCCCCCTGGTGGGCTGAGCTGGCCACACACACACACACACACTAAATGTTAAAATAAAAAAAAAATAAAAATAGATAAAGAAGTAACTAAAAATATTGAAACAAAACAAAAGTCAAGATCACATTACAGAGCCAGCCAAATAGCTCAGTGTACTAAAGTGCCTGGAATCCCTGGCATGCAGTACAATGCTGGGATGCCCCAGCCCCTAGGGGTGTGCTGAGAAAAGAAAAGGAAGAAGAAAGCAAGAAAGCAAGAAAGCAAGAAATCACATTACAGGGAAACACACACTAACTAAAGAGAGCTCTATACTAGAAACAGAATTGTCTTTCAGTACACACACACACACACACACACACACACACACACACACCAGAAACATGACAGTGCAAGTACACAGATACCTCCAAGAATTTGTAGCTCCACCAAAGCTGACCCCATGGCACAGATGTGGAAGAAGTAGAAAACCAAATGGGTAAAAGTGTTTAAATGATCAAAGAAGAATAAAATAAATAGATCCACAAAATGCTTGGGGAACTCAAAGACAATGTAACTAAACAGATAAGGGACTCAATTGATAAAATGGTCACCAAGCTTAAAGAAAACATAAAAATGTTGGGTGAACTGCCGAAGATGATACAAGTTATGAATGAACATTTTAGTTAAGAAGTAAGACTACAAAAACATTTTAAACTGAACCCCAGACTAAAAATAATATTGAAAGAATGGACAGCAAAAGGGTCTGACATGAGGGGAGAGGGTCAGAAACAGAAGCCTCGCAGCACGATTAACCATGCTATCCTGTGTATGTACATGCATATTCCTTTTCCCCTTCCTTCTTTCTTTTCTCCCTACCCTAAACCCACTTGTTCTTTTCTTTTGAGCAGTTTCTTTCCCTTTCCCAGTATCTATTGTACCTTTCAGATTTTATTTACTCTTTCAGGTTCTTACACTAGCAAGACAATACAATGTTTACACATGCAGGTCTGACTTAGTTCTCTGATGAGTATAGTTTCTAGTTGCATCCATTGAACTATAAAAGCCTCGAGCTTTCTGGTTTTATAGCTGAGTAATACTCCATTGTGTAAAACTACCACATCTTTTTCATCCATTCTTCAAATGGGCATGTGGGTTGTTTCCAAGATTTAGCTATGACAAATTGTGCTATTATAAACATGGGTACACATATATCTATTTGGGATGATGTTTTCAAACCTGGAAAAATACCCAGGAGGGGAATAGCTGGGTCAAATGAGACCTCTAACCTTAATTTTTTAAGGAATCTCTACACTGATTTCCATAGTGGTTGCACTACTCTACACCCCTACCAACAGTGAAAAAGGGTTGCTTTTTCCCTACAGACCCTCCAGCCTTTGTACTGGTTGACTTCTTGGTGATAGCCATTCTTTCTGGGGTCAGATGGAATTTCAGTATTTAGTTTGCATTTTTCAAACAAAAACTAGAAAGAAACAGAAGATATGGTCCATGCAGCAGATCATATACCAAATGATAGAGGCTTTTGGAGAAACCTGAGACTTTCACAGTGCAATAGGAGACTTGAGTCTTTTTCCAAGCTCATAAAGCTTTCCAGTTTCTTCTTTTAAGGGAACAAGTCCTATATCTTTCAAGAAAATTATCTGCCTTTGAAATTCTACCTCTTTGAGGAAAAGTTCTCACCATGCATCTACAAAACTCCTTCATAATCTGATTAAAGGAAGACACATTAAGAAAATAAATGAGTTAGCCTGCCATGGTTACACATGTCAGTGCTCCCAGCACTCTGAGAGGGTGAGGTGGGAGAATAGCAAGTTTAATCTCAGCTTGGGCAGTTTAATAACTTAGCAAGACTGTCACAAAATAAAGAAGAATTTAGAGGGCTGTGGATGAAGCTCAATGTAAAGGCCTTGGATTCAATCTCTGGTAAGAGACAGAGAGAGAGAGAAAGAGACAGACAGACAGAAAGACAGAGAAAGAGAGACAGAGAGACAGAGTTTAGCCTCATATGACTGTATTTCCTTTAGAAAGTAAACCAGAAATAATTTGTTAAAAATTATTCAGCTGGGGCTGGGGAGATGGATCAGTAGAATAAGTGTGTCCCTAGCAAGTGCAAGAGCCTGAGTTCAATCCCCAGTTCCACCAAAAAAAAAAAAATTATCCAGCTAGCAGCACCTCATATCCTGCATTCATTGACCAGCTTTCTCCAGCTAGTGAATTACAAACCATTCACCACACTTAACAATGTGAAAGCTAGCCAGCGCCTGAGATGAAAAGACAGATTTCTGTGCCGAAGACATTTATGGCCCAGTAGAGAAAACAGAACAGTACATGAAAATAAGGCAAGACATTTTGTGAAAGTGCAAGCTGATAAACACTTGAATCCCTGCCCACATTGCACCATGCTGCAGCCCTAACCCGGCTCCTCTCATCTAAAGGTGAACACAGGTGAGTAGTGGAGAGACAAGCATGTCTGTGCTCCACCATGTTGACTCACAAATGCAGGAAACAGAGGTTACCAGGATCATGAATTGCAAGGAAGTGCCAAGCCCAGAACCTGAGGAGGCATGACCACCCATGCCACATGTGTCCCGTTGCACACCCTGTGGGGATGCAGCATGAGGGGAGAAACTGGCAAGATCCAGACAGTACCAGGAGTCAAGCAATTAGCAGTACATGGACATCAGAGTCAGATGCACTATCATAAAGTGAGTGTTATTAATAGACGGAGGGGGTGAGGATACCCAGCAATTCCCTTCTATAGGTGTAACTTCTATATAAGTCTAGAGATTAAAAGTGTGCTTTACAAAAACCTGGCAGGCAAAACTGGCTTACAGGCCAAGTGTGAGCCATCATTTTACAGGACACAAGGAAACAGCAAAGACACAGGGTGGAAAGAGAGGGAGATGGAGAGGACGCCTGGATTTCAGCCCTGAGCCATGACTCAAGTGCAGTCTTGGAATCCCTTTAGTTTTCAGGTGCTGTCCTCTACCACCCAACATTATTCTGGTTAAAATGATGCTCTTAGAATCATAGAGAGACTGTTAATAGCTTGCCAGCTGTTCAGCACAAGCCTAGCCTCTTACTTATTTCTACAGCCTTGTTTCCAATGGCCTGCTCTCCTCATGTGGTTGTGACATAAAATTCTCATGGCAACACCAGGCACAGCAGATGATTGTGGAATGCACCAAGGAAGGGACAGTAGGATAGAGAGACACACTTGTGGGGAACCACCTGCAGTCTCCAACCAGTTTGCATTTTTTTCAGATTATGAGGGCTCAACCCCAGTCTTCGTTAGTACCTTCTTTTAAGGGTAAGCTATTTCAATGCCTATTTTTGAAAAAAAAAAAAAAAGCAATTAATTTTGGAAGAGAGGATAAAAATCATGATGCTGGGTTCATAAGAGAATGGGATAGAGAGTCATCTCTCTAGTGGGGGAGGTGGTGTTACTGTGACTCTGTCCCCCTTTAGGAATACTACTTAGTGCTTTTGCTCATACTGAGAAAGCCCCAAAGGCCATGTGTCAAAGGGTTTCTCTCCACTGGGTTGCTTCTGGCAGATGGTGGCTTTAGAGGAGAGGTCTAACAGGAGGTGTTAGGTTATCAGAGGTGTGTTGGCCCTCAAAGGAATGGTAGGACCCCAAACTCCTCCTCATTCAACCACAGAATGAACTCTCTAAAGCTGAGAGCAAAAATGAACTTCTTCCTTTTATAAACTGATTGTCTCTGGTATCTATTATAGTAAAAGGAAGCTGATTAACATAATTCTTTTCCTCTAAGGGATCTCAATTCCAAATTTCGGGGGCAGCTGCCAATTTCTCAATAGGACTGGTGCCAGGGATAAAGAAGAGGCCAGGTTACTGGCTAGAGATCTCCCTGGATCCCCGTTGCTAGCCAAGTGTCATGAGGAAGCTCCATCTGAGAGTGCCACACTCCAGCATTAAATGTCACCAACGTATACACCTAGGTGACAGCTTGGGTGGCCAGCTGTGTGAATAGAGCTGGCTCAAGACCAAAGATGGCACCAATGGCTTAGAGGGTGAGATGCAAGAACAGATTTGTAGTCCACTGAAGGAAACACTCCCTAGAGAAAAATTCCCTAAAGATGGTGATAGAAATCTAGTAAGAAATAAGGGAGGGAGGCAGAAAGAGGAGAGCCTGGGCAAGTATCTTTTGGGTCAGCTGGCAGAGTACAATTAATGGCTATTTGCATACCACATGGGAGTAGGGTACCTTTAGGCTAAAGAAGCTGGGAGCATCTGGATTATGTACCAACATATTTTCTTTTTCTGGTTACTTTTTTTTATCTCAGATCCAGATATATAATAAAAATTTGTAAGCTATCACCAGGAAGTAACATAAAAACATCCTTCTGAATTTGCCTTCTGTTTTTAAAAAGAAACAAATAGTTTTCCTGATTAGGCAATGATATCTATTATTTGTTATGAAAAATGTACAGAAACACAAAGAGGAAACTAAAATTGATCCATAAGGTCTAACCACCTGATCCCTAAAATGTGGGTATGTGATACATTTATAATAAATGTGCTTCTATAAGTATCCGCGTGCACATGCACACATGCATTCACCAAAACAGCTGTGTGTTTATTTAACTTACTATTCTGTGCAAGCTTTTCCTCACTTTCCTGACTAAACCTTTCAGGTGGAGGAGGGTTCACAAGAGGGTGAAGAGATTCTGACATATACATCTACTACTTTCTAGGCAGCTTAGTCTTATCAACACAATTAAGTGTGTATGTGGAATGTTTTCTTCTCATGCACATTTAATAGATGCACATATGTTTTCCTTTATTAAGACTTCTGACATGCCAAAACATTACCAAGACAATGAAAGGTCAGCAGTATCAGGATGACAATTCCCAGCCATTTCCTTCCAAAAGTGTGTTCTTGAGAACAGGCTGAATGATACGAATGGATAATGAAGGCCAGCACGACCTTCATACTTCACAGGCAGTCTGTTTCCATCCCAAAATGCATACATTTTTATTTATTCTTTATTTCCTTTTATAAATTTTTCAGAGTTTATCTTGGCATCATTTTTGTTTTATGGCAATTCTCTGAAATCTATGAAACTCATTTAACTTCCATAAAACTGTTCTATTAGTTCTTGGGTAGTTGTTGCTATTTAATTGGTTTTTACTTGAGTCAGATTTCTATTCTTGAATTTCCACTTTCCCATCATAGTTTAGCTTAACTATTCTGAGGGCTTCTCAAACTTCTTTTCCACCACATTCAGGGTCCACACCCAACTGGATTTTAATTCTCATAATGTTTTAGTTTTCCTCAGTCCCTTGTTTGTCTCCTCTCAGCTCTCTAGATTATAGTATTGCCTTCCAAACTCATTATCCATTCATATCATCATTCTCCTCTTCTGTTATGACTGAGGTCTTTTTACATTCTGTTATGGATTCCTGTCTGCTAAGTAGTGTTGAGAGAGAGCTCATTAGCTGGCCTCCTCTGCCTTGCCCAGTTGTTCTCCTGGTTCTTGTCTCCCACAAGGTCCAGATGGTTGCTGGGCTAACAGCGTCCTGCAGACTGAGCTCAAGCAACTTGCCAGTCCACATAATCTCTGCATCACCATAGAGCTCATGCCACAGGGTGAAATATCTCCCTCCCCTGCACCAGGTCCCCTCTGCCTCCTGAAACAAAACCAAGGCCAGATGATGAAGGAAAGCCTGTGTACACTTGCATTAGTCCAGTTTTGTTAGATGCGAGATTCCTCCCAGTCTGAGACACCAGGACGTCTATTAACTTTAAGCAGCATTTTGTATTTCCAACTTTTTAGTGGAGCAATAATTATTTTATTGGGAAAATGAAAAAAAAATAGAATGAGAATTATCAAAACAGTAATCTAATTTGTCTGATTTTTGTCCCGCATATCACATTGCAAATGAATAGTTATCTAAATAATGTATGCAAAAGCTAAGAATAGCAAGCCTAACAAGGGTTAATGACATTCTCATTTTAATAATTTTCTGTGATTTTAGACAAGCTAACATTATAACAATGAAGAAATTAGTTGAGGGAGAATATACTGAGGAAGGAAGGAATTTTCCTTAAGTTAGTAGACTTCAGCAAGTGGACTTTTATATTAAAAAGTCTGGAGAAATAACATATAAAGGCATCCCAGATTGATCAGTTACCTACAAGTCTCTGTGACCCAGGACACTTCTCACCTTCTGTTACAGTTTGTGTGTATCTGATCACCCAAAACTTCATGCAGTCATTGAGGCACAGTTCTAGAGTTTGTGATTAACTCATGATCCAAAGCTGGGATTGTGGGTCTGAGTACTACTTGGACTACAGGTGTGAGTGCTACACCCAGCCTGGGGCAGATAGCCTGTATCATAAGAGAGACAGGGACAGACTTGCTCCCTGTAGCCACTGTTGCTGCTTCTCCTCCCTTTTGCTCTTGCTGTTTTTCCTGCCTTCCACTGCCACGAACTGCTGCCCTCTGCCATCTGCCACCCTGCCTTGAAGCCAGCTGAGTATGGGCTGAAACCTCTAGTAACTGTGAGCTAAATAAACCTTTCATTTCCTTCCTGAATTTTGAGTGTCGGGTATTTGTCCCAGCAATGAGAGAAGAGTAACTGAGACACTTTCTGTGAATCTTCTATGTCTCATCTAAGAAAAGCTTTGATTTCTGTGGTAGAGTGGCAAACTCTGTACACCACGCATTCTAGAAAGCTAAGATTGTACATTTGAGTCCAGCCTAGCTAACTAAAGACTTAGAAAGACTATCTTGAATTATTTTTAAAGAATGCGGGTAGCTGGAGACTTGCTCAGTGTGAAAGTCCTGGGTTCAGTCACTAGGGCCACTTTTATAAAATACCACAAACTCATTGACTGTAATCTCGGAACTTCACTCAGTCAACCTTCCAGCATTTCGCACACACACCAGCCCTCACTGAGCAACATCTGCCTCAAGCACAGGAATAGCGTCCTTTCTCTTGCTTTCCCTGAAAAGTTACACCTGAGGACATTTTTATTCTTCAGGACAGCTGCTTTTGTTTGAAAGCCCTTCATCATCTTCAGGGTTTATAAAATTAAAAAAAAAAATACTTTGTGGATACATACAGATGAGTGATCTCAAAAGAAGCTGGCTGCTGATGAACTTGTTTCTTCACATTGCCTCCACCAGGCAGCAGACCTGGAGAAGTCCTGCCAGAGCATAGATGTCTCAGCGCCCCATAACCCATGTCTGACTCGGCAGTTAATGTTACACAAACCCCTGGGACACCAAAGCAAAGAGCAAGCAATTTTTCCTTATTTCCATAGAAATGTAGCTACTACTTTGCGGTATGTTGATGAGATTATATAACATTAGTGTTTTCCATGCTGTCAGATGAGTTCTAGCGTTTAAAGCTTTTCAATAATAAATTTAAAGTTTTACATTTAAAAGTTTTCAAATAATTTTTCCCAATTAACTCTAAAAGAGAGAAATTTGCATATATGAGAGAGAACAAAATACTTCTCATTATAAAACTGATCTTTCTAAGTACTCCACTTGGAAATATAAAATTTAATTCAAACCTCAGGTGAAGGCACACATGAGTCTGTCAAGCATACCAGAAGTGTTCTAATTGCAAGGGGCTCTTGATAAGGTATTGGCATCAGCACAAAGATACACTCGTAACCCATGTCATTCTGGGCCTGTTATCCAATTCTACACCACTTCTGTTGGTTTACTGTTTTGTTTCTATACTTGTTCTTTCTTTATCAATGTCTTCTTTAGAAGCAGTTATAAATTCTTTTACTGCAGTGTTTTTTTCAGATTGGGTTTCCTCCCTGTTTCTGTAGTTGATTCTTTACTT
>NW_004524696.1:5157625-5218597 GCF_000260255.1 Octodon degus | reverse complement strand
CTGGGCTAGGACTGGGTCTGGGTGTTCTCGGAACGTGGCAGAAATTCCTACTCAGCGGGCGGGGTGGGGGAGATGCTGCGGAGTGGTGGGGAGCGTCCCAAGGGGGTGGAAGACAGTCTCACCCATGCTGCGCCTGGGCTGGGACCCGGAGTTGGTCCCTCCAGCGCAGGGTAGCCGGAAGCTCTCCCACACACTCCTGCTCTTTCTTGTAGATATAAATCCTGGTATCGTGCTTGCCTTTACCTGTTCAGCATCTTTCTCTGCTTCTGGCACCAGTTATCAAACAAGCATTGAGTAGACAAAATGAGTGTAAAATGTTGACAAAGCCTACATAAGAAATGACTTGAAACTTGCACCAAGTTTATTTTTCATGTTTGAAGAAAACAAAAACAAAAACAGGGTAACAGCTATGATATTATCTTTTTTTATTTTTTTAATTTTTAAAGAATTCATAATAGTAAAGCATTAGAAACAATACAAAGTTTCATTAAACAAAGTAATTATGATATTTTCTTGACTGAACAGTTATACCAGGGGAGCTTATGCACATGATAGCAAAGAAGATATTAATCAATTTAAGAGGTACAAGTTGGGTTGGAATATGCCAATTATGTCAAAGTTACAGCAAATAGACAAAACTCAGATGATTGTGTCATGTTCCTACTCATTTCTGCCTGTTCCTGATGACTCTTTTCTCCTTAACTACAGGGAGCCTGACAAGAGGAAATGATAGACATGATTAAATATTTGGAGAGTTGGTGAAGTGGAACAAATGCTTATGGAAAATTAACTAGCAATTCAAAACCATTTATAAATGTCGGGTGTGGGAATGAGATGACGAACAAAGTTCTAACCAGGGAAGTGCATTGCAAGATGAATTTCAGGGAGACACATGCACAGAACTAATTCACCATGTTTGCCTTGTGTCCTGACTCACAGGAACTATACACACTCTTCTTCACCAAGAGTTATCATCCAAACCTTTATTCTCCAAGCAGTATGGCCTCATTGCAGAAGGTAGAATATGTTTGTCTGTTTAAGTGACCACCTTGCACAGATATGGCGGTGCGCACCTATAATCCCAGCACATAGGAGGCTGAAAACAGGAGGATCACTAAGAGTCTGATCTAGGTAGTGAGACCTATGACCTCTGTAGACCATGTACTAAACACATAAAAACTTTAAAGTTATGTTATTGCATCTGTTACTCATCAAAATGCATTCAAGAATACTAAGCTTGTAAATGTAAATCAATTAAAAATATGAAAGTATTGTGGCAGAATACAGATAAGTTTGAATTAAATTTTGTTAATGAAAGACCTTTATAGTCATCATGGCAAAGACAAATGAATATAAAGGAAAATACTAATAAATTGAGCTATAAAAATTACAATTTTTAATCAAACTACATACAAAATAGAAGCCACACAGCACACAGTGTGATAATCACGATCATGAGCGCTGAAGAAATGGCTACCTGT
Organism: Octodon degus; assembly: GCF_000260255.1. NCBI lineage: Eukaryota > Metazoa > Chordata > Mammalia > Rodentia > Octodontidae > Octodon > Octodon degus. The sequence continues at coordinate 5,217,116 of NW_004524696.1, read as the reverse complement.
ATGTCCTGGCACAGTCTTTGGGTCTGTCACCCTCCATCTCTACAGCCACAATAGTCCAGGTTGCCTGCACTTCTTTTTCACTGCATTGCTTCTGACCATAAAATTCTTTAACGCTTTCTTATCAGCCTCAGATAAGTGGCACCATCTTCCATGGGTCTGTAAGGCCCTAGATAAACTGGCCTTTGCTTTTATCTGAATCCTATTCTTCTTTGCTTATCATGATTCATCTCTCAAGACTGGCTTAAATATATGAAGCTTTTTTTCTTTTTCTTACTATTTGTTCTGTGAAAAACACACCTCCAGCTTCTGCACACAATTGGTTATTGCACCTTGGGATTTCAACCTTAGAAATGCTTTCCTGCCTCATACAATCAAAGGAAAATCTTCATTTCTTCCCACCCAAATGTTTCCATCTTACTATCACCCAAAATATTCTCTAATACTTCTACTTACGTGCTTATTTACTCTCTATAGAACTATAAGCTCCATAAAAGGTTAGACAGAGTTAGGCTTTGGTCTAGCATGCTCTCTGTAGCCACCAACATTACAGTGTACAGAATTTGTCAGCTTTACTGAATAAACACTGATAGGATGATTTCAAGAATGGTAGGTGCTATGGTTTGTGTCTAGTTGTCCCCCCAAATTCTCATGAAGTCATGGAGCAGCTTCTGGAGTTTGTGACTGATTCTTGATCCAATGCTTGGATTATGTATGTGAGTGCCCTGAGGTAGATATTCTGAAATACAGTGTAATGGGGGTAGAGAGGGTAGATAGCTGCCTGAACTGCTGCCACTCTTTTTGCTCTCTTGATCTTTGCCACCACCATGAATGGCTGCTCTCTGTGCCATGTGACACTCTGCCTTGGAGCCACCTGAGTATGGACTGAAACGTACACTGATTGTAAGCTAAATAAACATTTCCTTCCTTCATTTTGGGTGATGGGTATTTGTTCCACCAATGAGAAAAGAGTAACTGAGACAGAATTTGGTACAAAGAGTGGAATCATTCCTGTGGCCAAAACTGACCTTGTGGATTACAAGCTTTTGGGACTCGCTTATGGGAAGAGGAAGGAAAGATTCAGAGTTGTCACCTACAAGAGAAGAGCTTCAGCTCTTCTGTGTGGGAGATTATGTCAGAGCTCAGGATACCAGAAGGCTGATAGAAAGCCTGCCTGTAAAGACCAAGCTGGGGGGGGGGGTTCTGCTGGAAAAAAGACTGCATTGGTTGTTGGACTCCACATGATTTGTATTATGACTTTGCAATAAGTTTGTCTGAATTTTGCTTGTGTTAGAGACTGCCTGAGACTGACATTAAACATGACAGACTGATTAATCTTTCAAAAGAAATGTCAAATCAGTTGAATATTGAGGCAGTGGCATGGCTATTGTTCGATTCTTTTAGCCAAATTTATGTTAAGAATCAAAAGCAAAGATATCAGCAGGATGGTTTAAAATGTTGTGAGTTTGGCCAGAAAGAAGGTTCCAATAACTCTGTGGAATGCAAAGATAGAGGGAGAGGATCTTCATTGTGGAGAAGGAACAATAGAATTGAAAGAATGGCCTGAGGACATCACTGAAGGCAACAGGTCTCCACTCTTTGCAGCTTCATAATTGCAAGGGAGAGGGACTTTGCCTTGAGGGGAAGCCACAGAGCCCCATGTTCCAGAATAGCATTGGCATGGAGAATTTATTCCTCAAAATCAGGGTCAGAGTGCTCAAAAATCCAGGCACTCAACCCCTACAGCCAAGAAAAAGGAAGCCTGGCTACTGCTCCAGCTGGCAGCAGACCTTGGCATCATCTTCATGGCATTGGTTTTATGTACTTGCAGAATGCAGGAGTTCTAAGGTTAAGAAAGCTTCCACCTAGATTTCAGAAGGCCTAGGAGGCCAAGGTAGTATGGCCCTGGGAAGGTAGTGTGTAAAACTGTGAATGAGAAGCCTATTCAGTGGAAACTCCAGAAGTTTGGAAAAACCAGGAACCTAGATCATCTAAGGGAAACTGCAAGGAGGGAACAAAGTCTGTTGAAGACAGAAGCCGTGGGAGCTATTCTTGGCAGTGAATTTATGCAGAAATATTATAAGAAGTCTGACAGGGCCAGGCCCTCAAGGCAATAATATGGAAGATAAGATGACTTTGCAACTTGGAAGAGACAGACACACTCCCGGTATGGGCCAGATCTCAAGACAAAGGAGTAAACAAATGCAGCCACATGCTTCCCTAGGGACGGTCATCAAGGATAGATATTCTACATAGGTATCGATCACCTTGAAAGAGCCCAAAAGAGGCTCTAACCCAACCCCCAACAAAAAAAGACCCTGTCCCATGACTCGTGTCCTCATTTGGTCTTGGATTTAATCAACTTTACCTGAGGAATAGTGCTATAATCTGATTGGTTGACCATAGATTTTTCCCACCTCATGCCCACCTAAGTGAATTGCCATGTTCTCCACCTTAGACCTGCCTCACCATATGGTTTTAATCTACAAAAATCCTTGGAAGAAACAGCTTCCCAAGGCAACCCGCTCAGATTCCCCTTCTTTCCCTCTCTCAGACAGAATCTTTCTTTCCCCCAATAGTCTGCTCTTAAACTCCATTTGTTCCTAAAACTCATTCTTCAGTTTTATAGAACAGGTACTCATCCCAGGTACATTTCAGGTTGGGAATTTCATTCCCTATATCAGAGCTACCACCAAAAGTTCTTTAGGGGCAGAGCCGTGTAAGGCCTTTGGAGCTCTCAACTCATCACAGATTGCTTCAGATGTTCCACATATAACTACAGGAGTGAACATTTTCCTGCTGAATTTTGGACTTGTATTGGCCCCAGTGCTTTGTATTCCCCTGTTGTTTGTATGTTTTGGAATGGTAATGTTTATATTTTGCCATTGAATGTTGGAAGTGTTTAATTTTTCATTTGTACAGGTGCTCATAGGAAAGAGTTTGCTTTTGATCTTGGAGGAGATTTGAGACTTGGACTTTTCAGCAATACTGAAACTGTTATGACTTTGGCAACTCTTGGAGATGGACTAAAATGTCTTTTGCATAAAAGAATATACATGACCCTTTAGGGGTCCAGGGGCAGAATGTTATGCTCTGTGTCTAACTGTCTCCCCAAAGCCTCGTGCAGTCATAAGGTAGCTTCTGGAGTTTGTGGTTGATTCTTGATCCAGTGCTGGGATTATGAGTATGAGTGCCCTGGGAAGATACTCTGCATTACAGCATAAGGAGGGGCGAGAAGCCTGCCAGCTGCCTGAGCTGCTGCCACTCCTTTTGCTCTCTTGATCTTTGCCACCACCATGAATGGCTGTTCTCTGCCATGTGCCACTCTGCTTTGGAGCCAGCTGAGTACAGACTGAAACCTCCACTTACTGTGAGCTAAATAAACCTTTTCTCTATTTGGGGGGTTGAGTATTTTGTCCCAGCAATGGAAAAAGGAGTAATTGAGACTGTTGGTACATTTCCCTTACCATGGCCACAACATGAAAGTGTTTTATGTATATTATCTCTTCTAATCCCCACAACAGTCTTATAAGTAGAGCACTGTGGCACTATCCCAAGAGCTAGCCACAAATCTAATGTTGGTCAGAGTCACGATTAGGAAATACGTTTATATGATAGATAGATAGATAGATAGATAGATAGATAGATAGATAGATAGATGTATCACATTCATATGACACAGATCAAGGAATTAGGGACCACATTTTTTGAATAACTTTTCAAAAATTAATTTTGTTTTGAGTGACTCAAAGGGTAGAACTGTATGACAGCATCGCCTACAGCCACCTATGTCTGCTTATCTGTGCTCAGCCTAGTGCTGAAATGCAAGAATTGTTTAGTGCATCTTGCTCAGCTAGCCCTACCATCACCTCATTCCAGGTTCCCTTAAGACAGGTTCTGACATGCAGGTTTTTGTGCTGGATGTTTATTAGAAGTTGGAGAAGAAAGATGGAACACTGGACTTTGGCACATCTTTCAGCTCCTGCGGACATCTGATGGTAACAACCTGGACATGTTTCCTTGTGGATATGCTAGCTGCACATTCTGATGATATTTAGTAGTGAAGAGTATCTATGGAGTACTTTCATCATAAAAGCCTGATGAACAGAAGTCTAACCAGGGAGAGTGAGTTGCAGGCTGAATTGCAAGTAGAAGTGTGCCCAGAAATAAATCATCATATTTGTCATGTAGCCTGAGTACTTTCAGCATGATAGATCTCATGAAATGGGCTGAATTATGCCCTGTCTTGGTCATTTTCCTTATCTTGGAGACACAATTCCTGACTCAAAACTTAAAGCAGTAGTGTACTTCAGTTCACAGTTTCAGAACTTACAATTCATGGTTAGCAGGATCAGACAAAGAAACTGGATGGTGAAGGGGATCTAGTGGAGGAAAACTGCTCACTTCATCATAGGCAAGAAGCAGAGAGAAGAGAGGAGACAAGAAACAAAACCCAAAACCCCACCTCCAAGTTCATGAGAGTTTAGCAGGTCATCTTGATCTCAAACATAACATTCTCCAAATTCAATTTTGAGATGTTTAACCTCCATCTTGGATGCCAGGGGTGTTAGGGAAGTAATTAACATTAAACAAGGCCAAAAGCATGAGAACTTAACCCAATAGAGTTGGTGTCCTTAGAAAAATAGGAGGAAACACCAAAGGATTTTCTCTGTGTATAGTGGAAAGACCATGTGAAGATATACCAAGAAAGGTACAACCTGCAAGCTAAAAGAGACCTCACCAGGAACCAACAGGCAGCAATCAGACCTTAAGCTTTCTAAGCTGCAGAACTATAAGATATATGTTTCTCCTGTTAAGCCACCCACCCTGTGGAAATCTGCCATGGCAGTCCCATTTATCTGAAAAGAATTGCTTATAGTCAGCAAATGCGTGATTATTGACTTTATATAGTGTGGCTCTCTGAACTAAGTCTCCATCAATTATGAGTAGCAATCGAAAAGTTTTCATGGTTTTTGTGGAATTAATAGCCTATGTGCATTAGTGCTTGCTTGTAGGTTTCATTCAGTGAGGCACAAAAGGATCCAAGAGCATCGCTATCCTGATGCCCCTCCTGTTCCACTCTAACAGGCTCATTGCCCGCATCCTAATTCTACTGCTCTTCCTAGGGTCTACCTGTCTGGTGTATCTAATGTGTTTATTTAAGTGCCAGAACTTTGCCTCAGAGTGTCTTTTGATTTGAGCAGTTTAGTAACAGTGGTCAACTTATATTGAGATCCTGTCTTAATATAGTGAACAGTACCCAGGCTCATGAAATTAATTTTTCCATGATTCTGGTCAAAAACTGAGTTGGATAGGACCTGAATCAAATTCAATGGTTCAATGCTGACATTATGAGAAAATTTGATTGGGGAGCAAGAGCCCCACTGCTCAGGGCCACCAGATGTCAAACCCCAAGGAAGCACCATAAACACAAAACTGTGCTTCTGTTGGCTAATGTCCCCATGACCCACACTGACCTAAAGCTTTCCTTTTATCTTCAGAATGTCAGGATTGTTCTGGGAACAGTTAGATTCACCTTTTATTTATCATCCGCCTCATCAACATCATTATTATCTTGTTCATCACCATCATTATCTGCTTTAGAATACAAATGAGCTGTGTTACAGTCACTCTTAAAATTCTCCCATCTGTCACTCCTTCCTTTTGCGCCTCAATCACCTCCATCCTTCAAAGTACACACAGCACCTTAGTACCACCTGCTTAAAAAGCTAGGATATATATATATATATATATATATATATATATATATATATATTCCTTGTATAATAGCTAAGAGACCTCAGACGCAGATCTGAGACTGCCAGAATCTCTCTATGCCCCTGACTGAACCCTTCAAGTGTTTGATCTCTAAGGGCATGCCCAACAGCATAGCCCTGACTGCCATCAGCAATCATTACAGGAGCAAGGCACATGCAGTTACTGGCCCTCTGTTCACCTCTGCTGCCTAGCACTTGCTCATCAGTGTTCTGACCATCTCACCCGATCACAAAGCAGAGAAACAAATTACTTTGAATAGGGAACAGTGACCAGGGAATGGCTGGAGTGTGGGGAAGAGGAAAGGCTCAGAGTAAATTTGCTATGACTCATGCTGCTAACAGGATTCAGAAATCTATGCTTCTCAACAGGCTCATTCGAACCTGACATTGACTAAACAGCTTCAGTTTTGCCCATTATGCTTTCTTCCTATTGTGTACACAGCCTGTGCTGTGGATATTGATAGTACTTATTTCCTATGAGAAGGGCCTAAACTCAGAGGTCACCCTAGCTCACACAAGCTACCCAACTAGTGAAGTGCAAGACAAGAGGAAGGCATAAAATCCAGGTCTGATCTGAAGTCCTCAGCCACCTATTGGATCTCAGAAGCTCCAAAGCCAGCCGTCAGGGTCCCAGAATATACTGTCAGCCTATAAGAACTGCTGTGAAGGAAACTACACTGTGGAGGCCATAAAATCCATGAATGTGCCCTATAATGTCAAAGAAAACAAGGTAAAATGGGCAAGATCTCTGCTCAATGCTCAGAAGAATAGCCTTATGTGTCTGTGCCTAAACCTTCTTGTCAACAGTGGGAGGATCATGAATAAAAACTTAGTAGAGGGGTGAGTGATGTCTTGTGAAATCTTATACCATCTAATGCAGCTAACACCAAGCTGGTGGTGGCTAGGCCAAAATGAGCTGTGTAGAGCAAGTTTGTAACAGAGTCATTGATTTTCAACCCTGAGGAGCTGAGAGAGCACTCAGTTGTGGTTGTTACACATTGATGAAAATGTATGGATTTTTCCATTAAAAGCAAACTGACACATGACATTGGAAAATGTCACCAAATTAAGAATATCAAACACTAACAGTAAAAGATGAGTTCACAATATCCAGTGACATGAGTGAAAGTTTAAAACTAAATCCTGATCCAATATAATAGATGAGAAAATTATTATTTCCCAAACAATCAGAAATATTAATTGTAATATCATTTGATGAAAATAATCCATGTCTAATGACTTCTTTTATCTAAGTGTCTCTTATGTCCTTCAGTTTTGTGAATTTAAAAATCAATGACTTTTTGGAAGGAAAATAATCAATAAACCAAAAAAAGAAGAAAATCCAGTGAATTAACTAATATGTATAGTATACATTCACATGTTTATATTTAAAGTTCCTACATATGATTAAAACTGAGATTTACATGCCTTGTGTGCACAAAAATGGGAACCTATTCACACTGGCCTAACCTAGTGTCCTACAGATTATGCCAATGTGAACGCAGCTGATGTGATGCTTCTCATGTACCTATATGTCTTTTTAGCTCTTATAATCCTCTCAGTAATACTGGAAGAGAGGTTTTATTATTGCATTTTGAAATATGCTTTCCTTATTTTATTTCAGTAAAAGAGAACTGAATCTCCACTGTATGCACATAGCAACTTCTAAATTAAAATAGATTAAAAACTAGCATCATTTCTGGCTCTTCAGTTACACACTTATCTGTGATATGACCATATGTTAATATCATGATAAGCTGAGTCAAAAATAGACATTAAATACGTACTTAGGAAATTAAAATGTTGTTATGACCCAAATGCATGAACCTTCTGACTTGTTTTGAGATCACTCTCTTCAAAAAGAGCTAAAACTATCAGATGATGTATTTAGGAAACGAAAAGTTAAATATATGGACATGCAAAATAAATTTTCCTGGTCATTTCTTACAAAACAAAATTGTATTTTAAAATTTCAAGAACTTTTTAAGCAGAAAGATGAGCACAGGTTTGGCAGATGGAAAACAATTTGGAAGAGCTTGTGTAAGGCCAGATCTCTCCTCCATGGATTGAGACTCAGGTCTTTACTCACGTCCGATGCAAGGCAAAGACAGTGTCCCAACACACCTCTTCTCCTTCCTAAACTGACATTGGTGTGACTTTCATGGCCAGCCTTCTGGGGGCAAAAGGAGGTTTGTGAAGAACAAGGCTGGTCCAGGTAGTTTGGCCACAGTTTAATCAGCCAGCACCGGGATACAGTCAAGAGATAATTCCAACGAACAGGGTTGGCTTTTTCTCCAGCATCTCTCCATTGCTTTCTTCCGATGTGCTTTTCCAACCTTGAAAGGCTGCCCTATCCCTTACAAGGCTTCTCTGGGATTGATGCCAGTCTCTCCAGTGTTTTGGATTCATCAGCACAACCACAGTTCTCACAGGACTGTTTGGTGATGTCGCAGGTCTCTGAGACTTCCTTCATGTACTGCATTCTTTGTTCTTCTTGTTTCCCAGACTGGACCGTCTCTTGTGACCTGTTGCCAAGTATGCCTGTTTATATCTCCACTGAGCCAATTTAGTGGGATTCCCTCATTTTAATTGCTGTCCGTCTCAACTTCATTATTTCTATTTGGCTTCCTTTTACAATTCTTGTCATGCTACCAATATTCTTCATTTGTTGAGATGTTGTCCATATATTTTTCTTTACTTCTTTAAACATATTTTAATTTAGTTCTTTGGACATATTCAAACTAGTTGATTTAAAGTTTTCATCTAGCAAGTCACAGATCTGGATTCCTCAGAGATAGTGTCTACTGATTACTTATTTTCCTATGTGTGGGTCATATATTGCTGTTTCTACTTTTTTTCTTGTGAAAGTTGAAAACTGGACATCTCTAATAATGTAATATGTAGCAACTCTCAAAGTCAGACTTTTCTTCCAGTTTGTCATGCATGATGACATCTGTAGCTATCTATTTAGTGTTATGGTTGACATCTGTAGTGTTATGGATGACATCTGTAGCTAGTCTATTTAGTGTTATGGTTTGTGTTGAGATGTACTTCAAAAGCCTCGTGTAGTCATAGGTTTTGTTTTGTTTTATTTTTGGAAATGGCTGAATCTAGAATGTGTGATTGATTTGTAGTTCAATGCTGTGATTAAGGGAGCTGCAATTAATGGTGGGTGACTGCTGGACGAGTCCATTCATTGGATTGGCACCACCCTGATCCTGGTAGACTAGATGTGATGTAAAGCTCAGAGGAGGGTTGTCTTTCTCTCTTATTGCTTTTGCTGTCTTCTGCCACCACCCTGCCTAGGAGCCAGCCAGTTCTGGACTGACACCTCTACAAACTGTGAGCCTAATAAGCCTTTAACTTTAGGTGTCTAGTATTTTTTCTCAGCAACAACAAAAATGATTAAGACATTTAGTAATCTCCCTAAGTTAATTCTGGAAAATCTGTATCTTTGACATGTGTAGTCACAGATGTCGCTATTCAATTATCTTAATATTTGCCTAACAATTTGGCAGAGTCTCTTTTGGATACCTAGGGCTGATGAATTTCCCCTTTTCTGAAAAAGACTGTGTAGATGTTTGGACTCACATTCAACTTTTAGCCAGTGGTTTTCAACTCTGCCACCGCCTTTACTTCCTGGTTGCTCAGAGCCGCAAGGTGAGCCAGGAGCAAGACCTTAAGGACTTCTATGATTTTTCTGGGCATATGCATAGCCCTGCGCTGCACATAGCCCTACAAATACATATGGTTCTCTAGATTCCCAGGTATGCCAAGGCTTTTCAAAATCCCTGTGCCATTTGCATCAGTGCATTTTCTATTGTTATGGAAAAAACCTGAGGTGAGGTAACTTCTCAAGAAAAAGAGGTTTATTTAACTCACATTTTTGGAGCTAGCCTGAGGCCAGCTCTGGCAAGGACTCTCTGGCTATATCCATCCCAGTGGATAGCATCCCTATGATCAGAGTGCCACCAGTGAGAAGAGAAAGACCACAAGGTGACAGAAGAGGCCAGACAGCAAGGAGAGTCCGGAGTCAGGATTTTGTATCTTATTCTCAGAGAACTAACTGGGACCCCGTGGGATCTACTGGGTCCCTTCCAAGAGAGAAGCCCCTGGCCCAGGCACCTTGCTGGGTCCCACCCTCCTCTTCGTGGTGCCCCCAGTTAGTCCTGCCACTTGGGAACCAATTCCAGCTTAAGAACTATTGGACACAGACCACATCTGAAGCATGGCAACATCTCACTTTTTAGTGTTTCTTTTAAAGCTTTGATAGTTTATTGTGTTTCTACATTGATGTCTACTATCCCAGTCAGCTATGACAGTACGACATTTGACAAATACCCTCTGGGCAAAAGAAATTGCAGGTGGGGTTTGCATGAGAGTAAATAAAAGCAAGCAATAAATGAGATCTTCCAAGGAAACATCAGGTAAAAAAAAAAAAGATCATTTTGGTGGGGAATGAGGCTTTGAAACAGCTCCAGTTCTGTTCTGCTTTTTCAGTGGCCAACGCTATGGACTCTCTTGGTTAGGATTTTCTAGGAAAATCTTATATATACTTGTTTGTATATAATTATACAATGGTATGCATTAGACTGGGCTGTAGGGTCAGAGGCAGGAAAAGCCACTGTGGTCTGGAGAACCAGAGTATCCAGCAGTTTCTCAGGCAAGAAAGCTATAAGTTATAAAACAAGAGGGATCCAGAATGCACACCAGCCTGAGAATGAAGATCTGGAAGCTTCTGGAGAGTTGCTGATATGAGTCCATATTGAAAGGCTGAATAAGTCTGATGGCCACAGCCAATGGCAGTAGTAGAATTCCCTCAAGCAGAATGAAATGTTTAAGAGCAGGCCAAATTCTTCCTCTTCCTCTTACATTCCATCCATACTGCAAGCCTATCGAATGGTGCCACCCACACCAGGGCAGAAGCAAGGAGAGACCAGAGTCAGACCTTTGTAACTTATTCGCAGAAACTAACTGGGATCCCACGAGAACTTCTGAGTCCCTTTCAAGAGAGATGCCACTGACCCAGACCCTCCGTTACTGGTCCACACACCTCTGGACACACCCACTGAACCCAGGAGCACACTTCCCTAACTTGCCAGGTAACTCAGTCTAGTCATATTGACAATCACCAACTAATCATCACATGGGCTATCATACTTCAAGTGTCCCACTGCGTACGGGAGTAGACATGGGGCTAGAGTAATGTAAAAGTCCATAATGTTTTACTTTCTTCTGCAGGTACAGTTATTTTTCTTGATGAAATTCTCCCTATGTTTCTGAAGCTCTTTGTTTAAGTTTTAAAGTTTGGAGAAACTTGACACTGATCACTTTGTCACTTATTTTATTGCTTTAATGGGAGGGATAAATTTTAAATGACATTTTCAGTGTTGTACTCCATGAGTGATGAGTTTTAATGATGATTTAAAACATCTGATTCAGGGCCAGACTAAGCACCTGCTTAGGCAAGTGTCCCATGCACCACAGACCATGCCAGCCTGACCCTGGCCACCAAGGTGGTACACACCTGTTATACTAGCTCTGAGGAGGCTGAAAACAGGAGGATAACTATGAGTCCAAGCTGTGTAGTGAGACCCTGTACCAAATACATAAAAAATAAATAAATAAAACATTTGATTTACTAAAACATGATATATTACTGTCTTTAAAAATGTTTTCTTTTTAATTTAGGTCCAATCACTTATTACATCATATTTTTTTCCCTATGGTACCTGAAATTGAGCTTGGACCCTCCACACTGATCTGCGTACTCAGCCTAATAGATGATAATGATGAAATGAATAATAGATAGATATACAAATAGACAGTTGGACAGACAGAAAGACAGACAGACAGGTAGATCTCACTAATTTACCCAGGTGAGATTAGTACTTATGATCCTCCTGCCTGGTTCTACACCTGCCATAGGCGGGCTGGTCTGTTTACAATGTAAGGAAAAGAGATTTGTTTTCCTCCTTTTCTGCTCTTGCTGCTTTTTCTGTTTTCTGCACTGAACTGTTGCCCCAGTGGTATGCCACTTGACCTTGGAGCCAGCTGATTATGGACTGAAATCTTCACAAACTGTGAATTAAATAAACCTTTCATTAATTTTCTTGTCTTGGTAGTAATGGAAAAATAAACATTTTCAACTTTTTCCAATTGATGCTTTTACCTGTTATTGATAAATAAGAGTACAAAATCTTTCATTAAATTTCAAGACACTTTGGACATCAGACCAGCCTTCCAATTAATTAAAAACCCAGATGCCTTGGCTTGCTTCCCACCTTCTAAGTTAAAACATCTGAATTTCCATTTTCATAAGCTTTACAAGTGAGACTGACACATAAAGAGTTTGAAAAACTATTTCTTTTTTATTTTAATTTTTATTTTTATTAATACATGTTTGCAGTACGATTGCCTTCATTTTAGGGAGTTGACGTATGGTCAAGTAATGAGCTTTGGTGTATGCCTGTGGGTTGAATAATTCAAATACACATAATAGAGATGTGTTAAGCCATGATTCTTAGCCACTATTCTTTCTTTGTGACTTTGCCAAAATTGGACAGTAATTGTCTTTTACTTTGCAGTTGAAAGAAGGTTCATCCACTCTCTGAAAGTCAAATATGCCCCTGACTAAATGGATCTCAACCAGAAAAGCCTGATGAGTTTCAGTGACTAATGGAATCAAAAGGATGACATTTGTAAGTCTTTTCAGAATGTAAAGAAAGAACTTCCTATTAATGTATTTCAGATAGCTTTACTACTGAGTGGGTTTTCCCTCTCAATTCTTACGAGACTTCTGAGGCCCAGCCAAATAGCTCAGTGGATTAAAGCAGGAGCAGGGCCAGGGGTTCAATCCCTGGGCCTACCATGCTGGCCTGGCTCCCAGGGTGCACTGATACTGCAATTGAGACTGGGCATGGTGGTGGGCACCTGTAATCCCAGCTATAAACAGGCAGATCACTGTGAGTCCAATCTAGTAGTGAGACCCTGAACACCTGTAGATCCTTCCCTAAAATAAAATTAAAAAATAATTTTAAAGACTTCTGCCTAACTTCTCTTATGCCACTTGATACTTTTGTGAATTTGCCTTAACAATTAATCTTTTTCTTGAAAATGTGTAGTGATATTCCTTGGGGACAAGAATCACATATTATATTCACCTTTTACCTCCAAAATGCTTAAATGGAAAGTACCAAACAAAGTTTCTCAAAAAAATATTTATTGATGGACTCAAAAGAGAAAAGATTCAATTCAAGAGGTGTCTACCCTTGGACCACAAACTGTTATTCATTTATGTAAAGTAATCTTTACAAAATGATATTTAAGAAATATTTTGGAGTAAAACGATAAACTGAATAAAATATACTTCATTATGGAATATAACAGCATATGCTTATTTGCAACATACATAGGTGTAGGTGTAATGATTGATACATTGTGTCAAATTGAGAAGTTTAGAAGTTCAATTCAGTAGGGGCCAGAATCCTCATTCTGTAAATATCCTCATCCTATGCAAGAGGAAGATATGGAGATACTGTGAGTTCTACACCTACGATGGGGGGCTGGTCTGCTTACAATGTAAGGAAAAGAGATTTGATTTCCTCCTTTTCTGTTCTTGCTGCTTTTGCTGTTTTCTTCCTTGAACTGCTGCCCCAGTGGTATGCCACTTGACCTTGGAGCCAGATGACTATTGACTGAAATTTTCACAAACTGTGAATTAAATAAACCTTCCATTAATTTTCTTGTCTTGGTAGTAATGGAAAAATAACCAAGACAGAATTTGGTACCAGAGACATGGGGTGGTTGCTGTGACTATAACTGACCATAAAATAAGGTATAAGAACCTTTAGGAATGGCTTCTGGGAAGAGTTTGGAAAAGTTCATAGAAGTTGCCTGAAACAGTAGCGCTAGAATGCCTTAGGCTGTTCTGTTTTAGAGATCTTGATCAAAGCTCAGAAGTCCAGAAAACCAGTAAAGGCCAGGCTCAGGAGATTTTTGCAGGGAAGAAGTACTAAATTAGCTGCTTGACTCCACATGATGTGTGTTATGACATGGCAAAAAGTGTGTCTACATTTTGTTCATGTCCAGAGACTTTGCCTGTGACTACGGGCAGTGGACTAATTAACCTGGCAGATGAAATTTCAAGGCAGTCAAATGTTGAGGCTGTGGCATAGCTATTGTTGGGGGCTTTCAGCTAGATCTATGTTGCTTATCAAGAGCAAAGAGCCCAGTGGGATGATTTAAAATGTTATGAGTTTGGCCAGATAAGAAGTCCCAGTAAAGCTGTGGACTACAAAGATACAGCCAAGTAGATCTAAATTGCTAAAAAAGAACAGGAGAATAGAAAAGATAGCCTGAAAGCATCACAAGAAGCAGAAAGTCTCCAGTCTTTGCAGTTTCAAAACTGCAAAGTGAAAGACTGTTTTGAGGAGAAAGCTGCAGAGTATCATGTTCCAGAATGGCAGCAGCTGCACCAGATTCCAGAATGGTGCTGACACCAGACAATCTGGTCCTCAGAACTGGATTCAGAGTGCCCGGCAATTCAGGCACTCAACCTCTACATCCAAGAGAGAGGAAAGCCTACATAGTATTCCAGCTGGCAGCTGAACCTGGCAACCTCCACATGATGCTGGTTTAGGTGCATGCAGAATGCAAGAGTTATGGGGTTAAGAAGGCTTCTACCCCAATTTAAGAAGGTCTGGAGGCCAGGCAGTGTTTTGCTGAGAGCACAGTGTGTGTAGCTGTGAGTGTGAGGCCAAAGGTACAGTGGAGACTCCAGAAGTTTGGAAAATCCCAGAAAAGTGGATCATCTAAGGAAACCTGCAAGGAGAGAAAAAGGCCAGCACAAGAATGAAGCTGTGGGATCTATAACTACCAGAAGTGCTATAGCAGTGGAACCACACAAACCTTTGGAGCTTGTAATTTGCCACAGAGTACCTCAGATGATGCACATGGAATTACAGGACTTAATATTTGCCCTGCTGGATTTTGGACTTGCTTTGGTTCCAATCCTTTGTATTTCTGTTTGTAACTTTTGAAGTGAAAATGCTTATTTTGTGCCATTGAACAGTTGAAAGTGTTTAACTTTTCATTTATAGAGGAGCTTGCAGCTAAGAGTTTGCCTTACATCTTGGAGGAGACTTAAGACTTGGACTTCTCAGCAGTGCTGAAACTGTTAGGACTTTTAGCAACTTTTACAGGTAGACTAAATGCCTTTTCATAAAGGAATGTACATGAGTCTTTGGGGGATGAGGGGCAGAATGTTATAGTTCTAATGTAATATAATGTTGATAGACTTAAAATTAGTTCTTAAGGATTGTTAAACCTGTGTTATAGTATCCAAATTGTGAAATGATAAGTATAAGCATGGTTTTGTATCTAGAAGTGTCTGGTTGCCAAATTGGCAAAGGTGGATTGTAAAAGTTCATACATTGTGTCAACTTGAGAAGTTTAGAAGTTTAGCTCAGCAGGGGCCCAGGGTGCTCACTTTGTAAATATCTTCATCCTATGAAAGGGACAGGCACAGAGAGGATGCAAGTGCTACACTCACCCTGGGGAGAAGGAGATGGTGAGTATCCTGCTTACAATATAAGTAAAAAAGAGGTTTGTTTTCTTCCATGTTTGTTCTTGCTGTTTTTGCTGTCTTCTGCTGCCTTGAACTATTGTCCCAGTGCCATGTCACCTTGCCATGGAGCCAGCTGGTTATGGACTGAAACCACAAATTATAAACTAAATAAATCTTCCCTACCTTAATTTTTGGTGTTGGGTATTTTGTCTCAGTAATGAGAGAAATGTGACCAAGACAGCAGGTAATGTATCTGAAGAATTGTGTGAATATTTAACATACGTACATTCTATACCTACATTGTTATCACCATATGTAGAAACAAATTTTGTGAATTTATTTTTTCTCTCCTCATTCCTTACTTCTTAAGAGACACTCCACAGGAATTTTATCTAGATAAGCCTATTGGAAATATTCTAGTAAGTCCATTAGACAACAAAGGGTAGTGTCCCAAATAAAGGGTATTTAATAATGTTAATATCTTTATTCTAATGTCTACAAGAATTTTCTCATTGTAAGTGTCAAGGGTAAGGAGAAGTAGGCAGAGATGCCTTCTTTCCAGGAGTTCTTGGGTAGCGTCTAGATACAGAGAAGATGGGCAGGGAATTACAGCTTCAAGGGGGATCAACCCTGAGGATGTAGGAGGGGCAGCCATTGAAAGGATCCTGTGACATCCCAGAAGACACAGCCAATAGAGCATTGTAAGAGGTACAAAGAGGTGTATCTATGCTTCTTGTGTGTCTAATGCCTTCAGAAGAGAGAGCCACCCACCTGGTATGGCATAGCTCATAGACTGGTGCTTCTGCACATGCAATTTTAACTCTTTAGGTCCCTGTGTTTAAGGATTTACAAGATACTGTTAGTGCTGAATTTTATCTCCAATATTAAAGAACAATTTACTGTGTCTTAAAGAGAAGGAAGATATTAGAAAATACATTTTAAGTCGGTTATTGAAGGCATAATTTTTCTCTCAATTGCCATGCCTATTAATTTTTTAAATAAATATTTTTCACTTGAAAGAAGCACCAACTGGGCTGGGGATGCAGCTCAGAGGCACAGCATCTGCCTGAAAATCCTGAGTTCAATTCCCAGTACCAAAACCAAACAAAAGAAGCATAAATTCCTAATGTTGTGTGCATGATTTTGAGCTCACTTTTACAATTATCTTGATGGTAGATGAAAACTCTTTATGAGCCAGGATCTATTCTCATGTACCTATACAGAAAATTGTATCAAATCCATCCATTATGTCAAAAGAAAGCATGGAGTTTCCTCTCACTAAACAAAGTAGTACACATGACAGAAACTGGAAAGGAAAATCTTGATACTGTGAAACTCTGCAGCCTCCCAGGATTGGACACAAGGACTGATCATAGAGGAGGAGGAGGAGGGACACCACGATGGAAGGACTGGGGACCCAGCCCTGACAGCCCATGGCCAAGTCCTCTATGTTAGGATTGCAAACAAATTCAATAATTTGAGACTTATAGGGAGTTTGATGTTTTGTCAATTGTCAACTTGTTTGAAATCACAGTTTTAAGAGAGCACTTATTTCATTATTTTAATGCCTGCATATTGTGCTGTGATTGATGAAATACATATTATTTAAGTGTAACACTCACCATAGCAGTTTTCATTTTCTATTTTACTTATTGCTCTTGAATCCTGTGGTCTTGCTGAAATCACGTATTAGTTTGACAAGGTTTTTGAAAATTTGAGGAATTTTCAGAGAGGCATCTTGCCAGCTGCAAGTAGAGATAATTTAATCTTTCCCTTCTGATCTATGTGGCATCTACATTGTCTTGCCTGCTTGCAGTGGTTAGAATGTCCGCACTGGGTTGAAAAGAAATGTCATTTGTTACAGCTTTGCCTTTTTCCTTAGCTGAGGGGGAAACACTGGATCAGGAAGTAAGTTAACTGTGAGGTTCTCTTACACTACTTAACTAACTTAAGGATTTTCCCTCTGCTCTTAGTTTGTTGAGTTTATATATGTATATAGTAAAATGATGGCTATAGTTAAGCATATTAAGTTCTACCATCTCATAGTATGGTAAGTACATCTAAAACTTATGCTTGGTAAATTTCATATAAACATTGCTGGATATGATTTAGCATTGTTTTATTCAGAATTTTTATGTCTATGATCATGAAAGTTACTGGTGTGCAATTACATTTCTCCCACTGTATTTTTCTATCAGTATATTTAAAAAGCAAGAGAATATGAAAGATATGTGTAAAATCCTTTTGCTCCAAAGTTGGAAAATCACTAGGCTAAATGATCAATAAATCCATTGCGTTTTTATGAAACCATAATGCAGTATGCAAATTCCTCAAAAAGTCAGATCCTGCAATCACACTCCTGCGTATATATAAAGAAAGTGAAATCAGTGTGTTGAAGAGCTAACTCTACTTCCATGTTCTTTGTACCACTGTTTGCAAGAGCCCAGGTATAGAATTTCCCTAAGTGTCCACCAGTAGATGAAATGATAAAGAAAATGTGGTACACATACACAATGGAACACAATGGTTCAATTCTTTAAAAAAAAAAATAAAATCCAGGGGCCAGGGAGATGGCTCAGTGGATTAAGCGCTTCCCTGGCAAGCGTAAGGGTCTGAGTTCAATCCCTGGTTCTGCCAAAAAAAAAAAAAATTAAAAATAAATAAATAAATAAAATCCTATCATCCACACCAACATAGATAAAATTATCAAACATTAAGTGAAATAAAACAGATACAAAACATAAACACTGCATGAAATAAAACAGTTCATTTTAGAAGTTAAGAGTCAATAGTTATTTCCAGAGGCTGGGGAGAGGAAAGCGGGAAGAAGGAGGAAGAAGAAAGCATAGTCAACAATTACAAAGTTATAGTTTGATAAAAGCAAGAAGCCTTATTGCTCCACTCCACATGTAGGAAGAGGGTAACTACAGATAATAACAATGTCCTATACATTTCAAAAGGCTAGTTTTTAAAATCTTTCACCACAAAGAAATGACAAATATTTGATGTGATGAATATGTTAGTTACTTATTCTATTCATTACATATGTATTTGTGTAACAAAACACATTATAACCCATATATTTTATAATTATTTTGAATTTTTAAAAACATACAATATCCTGAAACATAGCAAAACAAGAAGTGTTCAACATGATGTAAATACTGTGCAAATATCCCAAAATGTGAAAACAAAATAAATTTCTTAACAAATAATATATTAATTAATACACATAATTATGACTTGTACAAGATAATTTTACATAAAATGGGAAAATTATTATATAAATAATAGTGTAGGAAAAGAAATTCTGGAAGGAACTCCGATATTCTATGAGTAATTAGCTAAGGTTGCAATAACAAACGAATACTGCCTAACACTAAAGTGTGTCCACAGTTAAAATTCAGTTCTTCATACTTTCTTTTAAAAGTATGGTTATTAACTATCTAAAGTCTCACAGTTTATCCGCTCTCACTTTGCTTTTTGCCAAGATTGTGTGAAGTCAAAGCTAATACTTCTAAATAATAAGCATGGTAGTGTGATCCTACTGTTACAGAAGCCCTCCTCCTGCCCCCATTCCTCCCTCCAGTCTCTACTTCCGGTCCTGCCCAGTGGAGATGTGACTAAGAAGACAGGCAAAGCATGCTAATGATTTCCCAGGAATGAATTTTGGATGAATGTTTATTTTTTTCTTTAAAAGTTGTATAGCAACTTCTTTCTTTTCTACAAAAAAAAATATTTTTTTTAAAATAAAGAAAAGTCAAAGTGGTTGGGATAGATATATAGTTACATTCTGTTAATGAATAGAATGATTTGTTCTAATGGTGTTTGTAAATAGGATCACAAGTCCGCATCTTGTACAGCAATTAACCACTAAGAAGAATATATGTAGTGTATTATTTGTTGAAAAATAAAAAAAAGAAGTAAAGCCATGCTGTTATGTTGAGCTGTAGGGGACTCAGGTCAACAATTTCTGACATTGCCAGTTAAGCAGAAGATCCAACACTGTTATGGATTACTGGACTCTTTTAGAATATTTTGCTGAGTTAACATACCTATAATATTCAAATGATGGAACTAAACAAAAAAGGGCATACAGATGAATGTCCATTTTTGTATCTGTGTATTCAAAATAGTTAGGATAGATATAAAGTTACATTCTTAATGAATAGAGGGATTTGTTCTAATAGTGTTTGTAAATAGGATATCATGTCCACATCTTGTACAGCAAATAACCACTAGGAAGACAGTATGCAATGTGTTAATTATTGAAACTACCAGTTTGATTTGAAACTGTCCCATTGCTATTTGTTTCTCAATAAAATTATGGAAAAATAAATTTAAAAAAAAATAAAATAAAATAAAGAAAAGTTTAAAGCTTCATAAACACAGATGTCATGTTTTTCACCAACATGATTCATCTTATTTCTCGTGATGGAATCCAATGATCATGAAGTTAGTGCAACAATTTTGTATTGTGTTTCTCTAATTGGAGAAGTGTCTTACAAAACAACATGATTTGAATTCTTCTGAGAAAACAAAGTACACACTTCAATTAGAACATTTTGAAGAATGATTTTTATTTTCCACTGAAGAAAAATTGGTACAAATCAAAAAGCTCTGTCAGATTTCATGCAGAACACAGGCAGGGTGACTCAGAATGACTACCTTTGGCATTACATGAATTAATATAAACTTAATTTTAAGCTTTTGGTTTTGTAAGCTTGCTTTCATTCATGCTGGAGCTACACAAGATGTGATCAAGTAAACTCCTTCGGGAAAGGCTTCGGCAGCAGCAAGGGCCCGAAGACCCAGGTCCGGCTATATTTTATACAGCAGCATTTAGGCGATCACTCTGACAAAATTGAAATACAGTATATACAGGTCTTTATTTCTCATTTGTACTGCTCACTTGATTAAGAATATAAAATATTATCTTTATCTCTTAGAGACAATATAGACAGAAATTAGCAGCCACATAGAAAGACATGCACATTTAATTTAAACATTGAATTAAAATGCTCGGTTGCAGAATTCACACAGAACAATTCTGAATATCATTTTAACCTTTTGTGTTGGGGGGAACAAAGGAGTGCGTAGGTGCTCTTTCCTCCAAGCTGTCTCATTTTTTTTGAGGAAACATTGTGATGATTCTAAAATGCCTATACCTAAGTTAGCAAACCCCTTCATGCTCTTGAAAACCTAGATTTGTGTGGCTAAGGTATTTTAATAATGGACAGGTAGTATGAATCTGGGTTAACATAAATAATAAAAATGTAAATGATTTAAGTCCTATGTAAACTTTTTTTTCCCCTCATAAAATCATGGAAGTTGACACTTATAAAAGCCCTTCCTGTCAACCTGAACAATCTTCAGTTCTGGAAGTGCAAGTAGAGACCTTGAAACACACACACACACACACACACACACACACACACCTACACCCCTACTCGGGTTCCACCTTTACTTTCTAACCATTGTTCAGGTTTTGTTTCTCTTCACATGACCTTGGGCTGGCAGTGTGGACATCCCCAAAGATCAAGCTAGCTGAGCACATTCAGGGGCTTTGCTCCAAGGTGCCGCATTGCATAGCCTGAGGGTTTACCAGAAGCCTGTGCTAACCAGCCCTTTCAGTAACTCTGATGGTCTATCATATTTGAAAAGCTCCATCCTAAGGAGAGGCCTGAGTATGGGACTGTCATAAATCCCCAGCAAAGGCAGTTGGCTTCAGACTTATTTATAATTTCCAGATTCTTTCTCCACACTGCAAGATACAAAAGACAGTGATCATAACAGTAAGTTTCCAGCAGAGTTTAGATCATATGGTATTATCACATCCACTCTCTGAGTAATGCACACAACTATCCTCCCACAGCAGGTACAACCTGAGAAAGCTACAGCTGTTCAGCAATGTTCATAGAAACTTCAGATTTCTACAACTCTTGTCAACTCTTCAACCTTTAAGTGATGTATGAACAGCAAAACATGACTCTAGAAAACCAAGATATGGGCAATAGCACTTTCATTTCTGCTTTGAGGATATGGCCGAATTAAAATCTGGTTTTGTTTCAGGAGAAATGTCGAGCTTCGCTCTTCATCCATGAATAGCTCTCTTTGGAAAATGTCCTAAACATTACAGCCTGTTTATTTCAACCACTTATCTGCAGAGTAAAAGTCCCTCTGCAGGCCAGGAAGCTGTAAAGAACTAAAGCCTAAATGTCTTCCATCTTTTCTTTCTTTTTTTTCTTTTTTTGCGCGACCGGGCTAAATGCCTAAAGCTGGTGTTGAGCTCCTTTTTCCTTCCTATCCTGTGCCTGCCCTTTGAAATCAGTCTCATTATCTGCATCAACAGACCAGCAACATTCTCTGCAAAACAAAAAGCAAATGATTCCAGTGTTAAAGACACTTTATTATTGTCAAAGCTGGGTGGCCCTGGCAATATGCTCCAGTACTTTCATCCTTCCTAACAAGATGAGAAGATTTCCACTGGAAACTAGCCCTCTTCCTATTTCTGCCTTTGAAGCTCTTTGCCTATTTCCAAAGGGCAACTCTGTTTAACCAGAACACTTACACTGCCAGATTCATTAGCAGTACAGCATTTCATACTCTGACTCAGAAGCTTCTCCCATGGTTGTCAGGAGTCTTGCAGGGCACCTGCACTTCCCCTCACTTGATCAGTTAGAAAGAATTCCTGCTCTGGAGTGATGGAAACTCAACAAACCTGCCCAAGTCTCCTCAGCAGCACAGAAACACAGTTTGGTCACGACTCAGTGGAACAGACCCAGGTCAGCCTGCTCTAACCAGTTTGATTCTGTAGTTAGGATTCCTCTCCTTTCAATGGTAAACTTGCATCATTGCATCCTGCCACTTTAAAATTAATGACACATGCACAGCACCTAAGGGAAAACAAGTCTTCCACCACAATGCGGCATCCACCAGGACCAGCACCCCAGCAAAGGCCCTCACAATGGTCATGGCATGGTCGACAGTCCTGCCATGTGACCCTAAAGAAACCGGCCACCTGTGACCTGCTTTAGAAATAATTTGCTCATAAAGCTTGTATTTGTTACATTTTGCTATTTCTTAAGTACTCCGAAGACAGCCAGGAGAAACCCTAAATCCAGACAAAATAGTGAGGATACGGGGGATGTGGGTCAAGTCTCTTGTGAACTTCTTGACACTGATAGAAACTGGAAGCCCCAAGCATAGAAATGGGAGAATAATAAAAGATGATATATAAGAAATAGTTCAAAAAGGAGCAACATTGGTGAATGAGAAAAGGTCAACCAACACTAGTGAGGGACAATGCAGTCCTTGGTTGAACTGCTCTGTAACTAGCTTCTAGTGAATATCCCAGAGATATCCAAAGGTCACTGAAGCAGAAGTCATCTAGTTGGATCAAACAGAAGGAGTCTAGAAGCTGCTTCCATCCATCCAGTTCCCATGCAGTCAATGGTCCCCCTAGGAATTCCATAGAAGTCCTAGGGCCCCAGGAGCAGGCCCTCCAAGCCCATATAAAACAATGTTCTTTGATTTCCTGAACAATCTGAAGACCAATTTCATACTTGACATAGCCCTAAAGACCTTTGTTTCCATCTTTGGCATCCTTCAGAAGTCCTCTGACTCACACAGAGTCCAGTTACTAGAAAGCCTCTTCCCTTGTGGGGCACAGCTGCAGAACTAGGGCTCTGAGAAAGCACTGCCTGACACTCCAGTCAGGCACAGCCCACCCTTCCTCAGCCCCAGCCACAGGGCTGCCCACTGTGGGACATGCAACTTGACCACTCAAAACAAGCTCACTAAAGAATACATAAAGAGCTTGACAGAGCCATAGAGGTATTTAGAATTATGGTACCTTAGTAGTCCAGTTTTAATAATCAATTTACAAAGTATTTAAACACAGTACTGTAATGTACAGTGTTCCATAGAAAATCCACAGAGCACTAACTCACATCAGTTTGGAAGTTATACTACTGATTGCCTTTCCCTAAGAGTTTAAAGAATAAAGAGGTGGAGCCCAGTCCAGTTCACTTCAGTTGTCTCTTCCTCCTTGACTTCTCTAACAACTGAAAACTTGGAACTCAGCATAATATACCTTGAGATACCCAGAAATTTGTTCTCCAGCAGAAAGGTGAGACTTTCCACCTTAAAGATGACATCAAAACCTTGGGCTATATTTTTAGCAACTCACACAATGTTCTTAACTCTTAAATGGAGTCAATGTTGAAATAGAGACAAAAAGTTTGGCTGCGACTATTTCCACATATACACAGGGTAGGCCACCCCGATGTCATCCTGCTCCCAGTACACACTGTTATGGCCTGCACTATCACTGCACACAGAGAACAGCCTGAGGATCATCGGAAGCATGTAACAGAAATGATGGTAGCACATGAATGCTCAGGAGCTACACCAAGCTCTATAGGAAAGCAAGTGTCCAGTCCCTGCTAACCCTCTGCAGATCTCATAGAGCAATTAGAGGTCGTGGCCTCAGAACCCTAAGATGGCAGCTGAACCTGCCACATTGCAAAGCCCCAGTCCAGAATAGGAGATAATCTCCAAATAATTACTAAAATATCCTAACTAATACATTACAACACACAATAATAGATATGCTTGTCTTACTGGAAACAGGCCGTACCAAAGATATCTGAAGCAACCAGGTGCAGTAGCACAACCCTATAATCCCAGTTACGCTGGAGACTGAGGAAAGAGGTTCACAAGTTTGAAGCCAGCCTAGGCAGTACAGCAAGATCTTGTCTCAAAATAAAAATGAAAAGGGCTGAGATTGTAGTCCAATGATAGAACACCCTTTGGTTCAATCCCAAGTAGAGAAAAAAAAATGTGTGAAGCATTTTAATTGTTCTTCAAGTTCAACTTTTCCATTTCTGAAAAAGAAAACATTCACATATCCTGCAAATTAAAATCAGATAAATTACCAGTTAGTAATGTTTTCTTTCCAAGTCATCAGGTTAACAGTGAGGACTTTAGACAGGTACTCTTATTTTACACAGTCATAAAACAAATATCCTTAAGTAAACATGTCATTAATATATAATTGAGAAAGACCTAACTTGCAACATTCTTAGTGGCCAACAAGAACATAATTCTCCTTAGCAAATAACTACTTACAGTACACTTTCAACAGAGAAATTATTTGCAATCAATATAAATAAAAAATTTATAAATCCAATGTTAATTTTCCTGAAGAAGTAGTCAGATTGGTGCTTTAGCCAATTCACTTGATTATATATCTTTTATCCGTGTATTTAATAAAGCTTTGAAACAAGAGCACAGTGCAACTATACAGCACATGGTCATACCCAGTGTAAGGTTTCTTCAACACAAGCACTTTAGACCTTGTATCCATAGCCACACATATGGGGGAAGCAGACGCTTAGGTTACACTGTCCTCTCCTGACAGAAGCAGCCTGATCTAGGGTCCCAGTTAATAGAGTAGAATGATTATGGTGTAGTCACGGAGCTACTGAGAGCTGAGAAAAGCAGCGATCTGCAACAATGGGATTGAAAGCTGAGTCACAAGAAGTCCCAGAACGTGCATGACTCACGCAATTCAGCCAGCATCTCTCCCTTTCATTCTAATTAGTTGTATCTGGGCTGAAGAGAAAATTTAACTAGAGTAAACATTGGAGGGAAGAATTCTGGAGGGAAGTAAGTTGATATGAAAAGAAACACAAGAGACTGGGGGCATGGGGGCATGGGAAGTGATTAAGGTACTCTCAATGCATAAAATAGAGCACTTCAGTTAAAAGCAAAGTTTTCCTAAAACACCTGGAAAGATGCCTCAGTGCCCCACGTTCCTGAGCACAGATGTGGTCAGAATAGCAAAGTGTGCATCTATCCTGAGGTCTCCTGGGGGAGCAGAATGAGAAAGTGCTTCCGATCACATCTCTGTATTCATTGGGGGGAACCGGGCTGGATGTCTGCACAGGGGAAGCAGCAAGCATCGCCTACCTACCTATTCAAGAGCCCATCTCCCCATGTGAAAGCAACAATCCTAGAAAACAATAATTGCCATCTGGGGGCACCAAAGCAGCCAATGTGAAGAGATGCCATCAGTAATCTTAGGTGCACAGTAAAAAGCCTGGTTCTCCAGCACCCTGATTTCAAAAGCACACACAGCTTTTCTCCTTCAGCCTGGCTGCTGGAAGGAAAGGCATGGGTCTGGGAGGCCTCTTCACTCAATCGTGCAAGGAGGAGTGCTGTCAAACTGGGTGTGGTGAACTGTAATATATTAGGAGGAAAATTTACCTTGGAGGCATAAACCTGACAAATGCTCCTTCTGTACTCCTCTGGGAAAGTGATCTGCCAAAAGTCCCTACTACACTCCATCAGAACATTTTGTAGTTAGATCATTGCAGAAAGTAAGTTATTGCTAATATAATAGCAAAACTGGTTTCAGAAGCAGATTCAAACTAAACTCTAAATAACATTTGGCATGGCAACATGCAGGAAGAATATCCTATGTATTTATAAAATAGAAGAGTATCTTTCAATGTTTAGAAAACTTGGGGATTTGCAAGTGCCACTAGTCACCTCTGTGCTGTATCTGCAGCCTCTGCCGGCTCAGCAGCATGTGAGCGGAGCTCAGGCTGGGAACACTGTCAATGCGTGCCAAGGCAGATTTCAGCCTGCCTGCTAGAAAAGGGTAGCGCTCTCCACAGTATTCTCAATGCTTCCAGTTGTGTATCTATGAAACAGAAGACAACACAGAAATAAAATCATCCTGCTTGTGCATGCAAGTCCAACAGCAGCCAGGAGGCACATCTCCACACACTGCAGATTCACATACAAAGAAACTGTTCGGGCATCTGCCTGGCAGCTTCATGTGCCACATGTCACACAAGGTACCATTCTAAGGACAAAACATTTCTGCTCCTATGTTCCCATAAAGTGCAAAATATTTCCACGCAAAAGGCTTATACCGTTCTTTAAAATGCTCGCACACATCCACTCAATGCCTCATTCCCTAGGAGCAAACAGAAAGCTCATACAGTGTCATTGTTCTAGCAATTTTCTCCTACTCTGCCCACAGCCTTATTTATACAAATGTAGACACTGCTCACATGGGTACAGTTAAAGAAAATAAACTGATGAGCCGGAAAATCTAACATGCTACAGGCTTACACCGAACATCTTTTTAACTAAAACTTGGCATTTTATATGAAGTCCCGATCTTGAAGTGTCACACATTACACAAAATCCTTTTCATAAAAACATTTTTGCTTTTGTCACCGCCTAAAATATATTAACCTCACAGTCTGAAAATAACACTCCTAATATAGGGTAATTTAATATTTCCATCTCTTTTTTCATTGTAAACATAAATATGAAAATTACATTTACAACTCAGTAGTGATAGTTTTAACCCCAAACAAACATTACCAGAGGGAATATTTGGGGAAAACATGCAGTGAAACATTTACCACCAATTTAATTAATTGTACAAGGCAGAATATTTTTAAGTATATTCTTTCACAAGAGAATAAACATTTAGCATGCTTCATCCATATGGCACGAATGCTATACATATGACTACTGGATTTGATCCCATCTTTGGCTCCATAGAAATTACTGTGTACACATCATCCTCATGACTGCTTTCAGCTCTCTGTGTGGTTGGTTTCACACAAGGTACAGCTAATATCTGGGCCAGGTCCCTACTTGAGATACCCAGTTTTATGCTTAAAAATTCATCCACAGCTTCCACAGTCACAATAGTTGTTCTTGAGTCTTTTCCTGGCTCCACTTAGTTACCTGTAAAAGTCCAAGTTTTGCGGGGAGTTTATACTGGACAGAGTCACCTTCTGAGATGACCTCTTCACATGTAGAGGTCACAGACAGACCCTGTGTGACTTCCAAAGCTCTGTACACCATTTCAAGTGGGCATGGAGGCTCCTGTGTACACAGACAGCACAAGGTCTCTTTCCCACTAGGATGAGTCTCCACACAAATGGCAAGAAGCAGAAAATCCTACACTCTGTGTTAATGATTGAATTTTAAAATACAGCCTATAATATTGTCTCTTCTAAACTTAAAGAATTAAAGCATAATTTTTTTCTAGATGAATCTACTTTAAAGATCACCCTGCAAATATTTCTTACCATATTTAAGTGGTTGTTCTTTATTTTATAAAGAATTAAACATATCTATAAAATTCTGCTATGCTTTCACTTCTCAAGAGGTACAAAAGTTATAGCATTTTCATTTTGTCTGATTTATAATTAATGAATAAAATAAAATAAACCTGAATAATAAATATTCACTAGACCTAGGAATTACCTAAATTAGGAACCAAAGTTCCCTATAACACAAACAGAATGTGACTAAAATAGTAGGAATTGTAACTGGGACAAGTTGCCGTGTAGCTCAGCAGCACACTGAATTTTCTTTTATGAGCCACAAATGGAGCTTGCCAGGCAAAACCCATGCATCTTCTTCACACGTGAGTACAGTTGGTTGACGATGGGGTGTCTATTCGGGTTTTGTTTTCTTTGT
Source organism: Octodon degus (assembly GCF_000260255.1). NCBI lineage: Eukaryota > Metazoa > Chordata > Mammalia > Rodentia > Octodontidae > Octodon > Octodon degus. The sequence continues at coordinate 5,189,255 of NW_004524696.1, read as the reverse complement.
TTTCATTTAGAGGTGACTCATTTTGAATGCGGCACTTGAACACTTGCTTATAGGCCTTTCTGAAATTTTCAGAGAGGAAGGCATATATGATAGGATTCACCGAGGAATTGCTGTAGGCCAGGCAGTGGGCAGTGATTCTGAAGAAGAAGGAAGCTGGGGTCAGCGGGAAGGCCCCGAACTCTGCCCAGAGATGGATGATGTGGTGGGGCAGCCAGGAGATCCCAAACACCACAACCACCACCAGGACCGTCTGTGCTGTCTGGAGGAAGAGGACGGGGAAGAGAAAAAGCAGAGGTGAAGAGGAGAACCGGAGGTGCACGGCCACACCAGGGGAAGCCCGCACGCTCAACCCACCCTGAGGGAATGTCAGATTTATTTTCATGGGATCAAAAGAAAGTCACTAAATCTACACAGGTGCTTTCACTTCATAAGATGTTTCTGTTTGTAAAAGTTTTTAAAAGAAAAGCAAAAACACACACAGCTACCACTGCTCTCGATCACAGGAACAGAAATGTGCAAATATAAAAGCCCTTAATTATTAAACCAGCAAAAACTCTGCCAGGGTGCACACACCCCGCTGCATCTCTGGGGTGGTAGCTCTAAGAGCACCAAGCTTTGCTCCCAATAGTCATTTCCATGGACAGGTGTGAAGATATTTGTTTCTCTTCATTAAACTTCAGTAAACTAAAGACCACATTGATTGACTTAATGCACTGAGGCATTCCACTTACAGTTTATTGATCACTGGCCCCATTTCTTGCTGGCTTTTGTCTTAATCCTTCCCATGCTGCTCCTAAATCATAAGCACTTGGAAATCTGAGGCAGGATTCAAGTATTCCCTTTGCAAGTCCTGCTGAGCTAGGAGGCAGTTGTCTCTGTTTGACAACCTCCAACACAAGAGAATATGTGCCTGCTTTGCTCTGTGTGCTGTCTTTGTGGACATGCAGCCCAGTTGACCACAGACCAGAAGGCTGAGACTGAGCCTCCAAAGGATGACCCTGTCCAATACCTGACGAAAGGCAACAGCTGTAGAAACCTGTGACTATTGAAAGAGATCTCTATTGAGTCAAACAGAAGACAATAGTATATCTTATTTAAATGCCTTAAAGGAGCTTAGTATTTTTCAACTGTAAAATTCAGAAGAACCAGTGGGCTCTTTCCTTAAAGAAGGACAGCTTCAGAATGGTGCGGGGCCTTGCTGGTCACAGAAGAGTCCAGGCAATTAGCCTGTAAGCCGACAATGGCCAAGCACTGGCTATATGCACAACCTTGCTCAGCTTCCTCCACAGTCCTACAGAGTAAGCCCTAGAGGGACCCATAGGTTTTAAGCAGGGAAACTGAGACTCAGAAGAATTAAGACAGCTGTAGGCTCCACAGTAAAATTCAAAGGCAGAGCTGAAAGCCAAGACTGTATGCTCCCAAATCCACATGCAGAAATGTTGGGAGTTTCAGAGAGAGAGGTTCACAAATCTACATGGTCACTACCAACCACACCCCCTTCTCTGCTACCCAGGGCTCCCCATCAAGCAAAGCATCTGGGGCACAAGCCCCTCATAAGGTAGTATTTGTGTCACTTCTCTAACCTAATCAGACAAAGCAGCTCTGGCTTCTCCCATGTGTGATCCCAGCACTCTCCTTCTCACTCCGCAGAACAAGGGACACAAGGGCTTCAGGGGCACATCTATAGAGCCCTTGGCCCAGGGCCGGAGCTCCAGTGATCTCCTGCTTTCCCTCAGGCACAAGCCAGGTGGTCATACTTTAGCATATGCTTCAACACCTGCCTACTTTGCAGACCTAGAGGCTGCAGGGCTAGGATCTTTCCCTGACATTCCAGTCAGGGTGCCGACTCACATCACAAGCTTGGCCTAACCGATGGCTGTCAGTCAGCATGCTCTTCTGCAATTTAACTGAAATGTATGGACAGGAGAGAAAGTTAGCAGATTCTGAAAGAAGGTGGAACCATATGGAGGCTTATGTTTCTCATAGCTTCACACTGATGGAAGAATAAGACACAGGAAAATGACTTCTATTAAAGCTGGGTCTGCCAACACACACCTATAATCCCAGAATTCTGGGCTAATGAGGTACAAAGATTGCAAGTATGAGCAAAGGATGGGAAATCTGGCAACTTAGCGAGAACATACCTCAAAATTTAAAAAATATAAGGGAGGGTGACTGAAGATGTAACTCAGTGTGGAAACCCTAGGTTCAATCCTCAATACCAAGACATTTATTTTAAAGAAAAAAAAAACACTATTAAGACATACATCCTTTCATGTAAAACACGAAGACCTCAGGCCCTGTAGGACTATCGTTAGGCAAAGAGAAAGCAGAAAGAGAGTGCAACTCTACACAGCTGTGAGGGCCACATTCCTGAACGGCAAGAGGGTTTTCTTACTGTTTCTCGAGTGGGGATCCTATTCTTACTGAAAATGACATGGAGAAGTTCACATGTGAGATACTAACCTTTTCCAAACAGATGCTATGTAAGAAGACCTAGATATGCATTGATCAAAACTGTAGGCTGGAAGCCATGAAGCTGTGGCCAGCACTCAGGCAGAAATGGTGGAGAGGATGGTTAGATCTCTGCATATGCAGCAGTGAGGAGCAGCAGGTAGGACAGCTAAGCTCGATAGGCACCCTGGGCTTTGCAAGACCGAGGAGCTGACAGCAGGTCTGGGCCGTGCACTAGCTGCCCAACCTTACACATTGTTGTAAGTTACTGGTCAGTGCCGAAAGAAACGATGAGAAGACCTGATGAATGTAGCTTCAGAGGTCTCACTGAGATTAGTCTCTCTCCAAGTGAGCCCAGAGCCTCAGAAGGAGCTCACATTTATTGAGGGGTAAAGGCAGACTAAGGAATGTGCATAATTACCTAAGTGAATGTAAACTACTATCTCTATTAACTTTCACTATTTGCTTAACACTAGGTTTACACAAATGCTAGCCAATAACATCTCAAGCAAGGGAATCAAAGGACAGGGCACCTGCAGGAGAAGCTGCTATCTGCTGCCTTGGGTCCCAGCTTGCCGGGAATTTGTAAACAGACAGCAACCCTCTTTGGGCTCAGTCCAGTGTTTCCTGCTCTCTTGGGACACCAGGCTTTTGTCTCAAATCTATATCTCCACAGCACTTAATTTATGGAGAAGAAAAAATTGGGAAATGATCCCCAGACAAGGCCTTATCCACATAAGCACTAAGACAACTGAGGTATAAAAGCCTGTGGCCAGGTGTTATGGAGTAAAAGCTTACATTTTAAACCACTTAGTGAATAACACACAAAGCAAACAGGTAATATGCTTACCTGTATTAAGGAAGTGCTTGCTACTGATTCATTTACCCATTAGTATGTGAGAAATGCCACTCCCAGAGCATTTAATCAAATAATCTAGATACGATTATGCCTACTAATAGGACAGAAATACTCCCCTTTTCTTTTGAAGACAATCAAGCCATATCTGCATTTCATAAAATAATCACCCAAATGATACTACTGCTTCTTTTAGGAACTGTTTGCCAAGCACAAATGTGCTCTGACCTCAGCAGCTGATTGATAAGATCCATATCTTATCAAAACCCATAAGGCAAATGAATGGCAATCTGCTCCAAGTGTGGAATATTTTCTATGGCAGTGTTTGTGCCTCTACACATCTGTAATTCAAAAAATTGGACAAGAAATGTGGGCAAGAGTCATTTTTCTTTTAACTGGTCAACTGGTAGCTTTGAGATGTGACTAGATTATAGTTTATAGTATAAATATTGAGATACAGTACTGAATAGGTATTTATATAAATTATCATTTATCTAACATCACTCCTAAGAGTTTAATAGAGAGCTTGTCAGGGCCAGCTTTGATCTGAGCAAAGCGTCTAAGTATTTCCTGTCCTCTGCACTTCTCTCCCACCTTCTCAGCCCACTGTGGTTGCCTTTCTCTTCCCTGACTTACAAATCAGCACCATGGACACAGGCCTGAGCCCTGTTACCCAAGTCCCCGGGCTGATACTGCTTCAGATACAACAGCATCAGGAGACAAATGTGTGTGCGTGGCTGGAAAGAGTAAATGATTTTGACCTTCTTTTTTTTCCCTTGTAACAGATCCTAGCAAAATTGAGAAGATGAGTTAATCATAAACTGTAGAACTGTGCAGTTCATGATCTGAGGCTGGGATTGTGGGTCTGAGTACTGCTGGGATTATGGGTGTGAGTGCTCCACCCAGCCTGGGTCTGATAGCCTGAATGTAACATAAGAGAGACAGAAAGACAGACTTGCTCTCTGTATCCACTGTTGCTGCTACTTCTCTATTTTGCTCTTTGCTCTTGGTCGCTGCCATGAAAGGTTGCCCTCTGCCATCTGCCAGTCTGCCTTGAAGCCAGCTGAGTATGGACTGAAACCTCCAGTAACTGTGAGCTAAATAAGTCTTTCCTTTTGAAGAAGAAGGAGGAGGAGGAGAAGGAGGAGGAGAAGGAGGAGGAAGAGAAGGAGGAAGAGGAGGAGGAGGAGGAGGTAGACAAAGAAGGAGGAAGTTCCATGCCCACAGGAAACCAGGTTTCTTGATTCTCCATTTCATCTTTTCCAACTCAGAACACCGTAGGTCTAGAATGCTCTAACTAAAGTTCAAGATGTGGTTACACTGCACACAACCCCAGCTCTGGGCTCCTGGGAAGTCAGGACACCCATTGCTACCCAGTGCAAAGCTCTGGGCCTCAACCATTGCTGATTCATCTGGTAGGAGCTATTGGGAGGCTAGCCTTTTTAAGAAGCTCAAGGGGTGCTTGGAGAGTCATTCATAAATTACTGAGAACACACTATGAAGTGCAAATTACTTCTCTCACCTCAAGGTGAAGATAACCAAAGCGATGTTTTGTTCAACACCAACAACCTTCAAGACTAAGGCAGCCCCTCATCAGAAGAAGCAAAAAAGTCTGTGTCCCTTCTTTCTTTCTGAAATGGGAACGTAACACAGACTCCCCTTTGTGAAAATGAGGCTGACTTGTTTTCATTTCTTACAGGATCATTTGCCTCTCCAGGAAATGGAATTGTAGGCAGACTGTAAATTACTAATCTCAAGAGTCTATTTAAAGCATAGAACCCCAATAATACCTGCTGATAAATGGGGGAAAAGTCATTAAAGTTCCATGCTAATATTTACTATACTTGAGATTAGATTCTTTATTAGGTGATTTCTTTTTGTTCTTTAAACTGAGAATATCTAAAAAATATTAGACTTCTGATCACAGGATGCTCTTTTTCAAGCCATTTGAGACATCTGTCCTTTCTTCAAAGAGTGTCACTCACAATGTACCAGTGAAAATTGGCTGGGAATCAAAGGGTGACAAAAAGATGAGAATGATGAAAAACACTGAACAATTTGTATAAATGACAGCCAAAAAGCTACAGAACTACTTCAAATCAGAGAAACAGAAAGTAAAATGAACCCAAAAAGCAGCCAGTGAAAGAGCCCAACCGTCAAGGCAGCCTTTGATCCAGGTCCTCTCCCTGAAGAAACCACCCCTCCCTGACCACCTTCTTCTGAGGTCTTCCATGCACTGCCCATGAATTTATTCTCATATCCTGTGAGCCTCACTCCAGAAACACTTCTTTGTGTCTGGTAAAGCTTCAATAAAAACATTTCAGCAGTTATAAGGTTCTATACTATTATTTCTGTAATAGAAATCACCTCTTCTCTTGCATTTTCCTCCAAACAATAGAGTAACTGCATAGTTATCACAAAAGGCTGAATTCTCCACTTCATAAGAATCATAAACCTCCCCTGATGTCGACATGGTTTAAGTGTCTGTGTCTAACCCTCAACATTGTACTCTGACACCTAATCTTCACAGAGATAGTATTAACAGATGGGCCCAGGGGGAGGTGACTAGGCCGTGACCCAGAGGGAGGTAACTAGGCCATGGCTCAGAGCTTTCATCAATGGAATTAGTGCCTCTGTAAAAGAGCCTCCCTCCCAGACAGCTGCCTGCTTCTTCCTCCGTGTAAGAATGAAGAGTGAAGAAGCAGCATCTATGAAGCCAGAAAGACTCAAATCTGCTGGCACTGGGTGTTGAATATTCGAGCCTCTGGAGCCCTGGGAAATAAATTCTATTTATAAGCTAACCGGTATGTTTCATTTTGTTATGTTATGGCAGTCCACAGTGATACTATAGAGAAAGGAAATTCTACTTAGCCCTTGAGAAGAAAACCAAGAAACAGAGTAGAGAAGAGCAAGCCACCAAAGTCTACATCCTATCTGTCCATCATCCATTGAAATACGTGTCCCATCAGTCCACTCCTGACCAAAGCTAGATGACATCGGCCCTCTGGTCGCCAGACATTCACTGTCACAGGAGCTGATCCTGTATTCTTCTTTCCTCTCCACATCACTGTCCGTTCTCTGATTTCCTTCCCTTGCTCCTCTACCTACTGTCCCTTCTCCCGACTTCTTTTCTCTTTCCACTTGATCTGCAAGCCCCTCCCCTGCACCTCTCCCTTATCTGTTCCTTAGACACACATGTACCCTACCACCACCACATTTATTTGCCTTATGTAAACAAAAAGGCAGTTAAATATAACAAAAGATAGTTGACATCTGTTCAGTAGCTAGTGAGGGTTACTATGAGGAAATAGTATAAATTTTCTTCTCTTTTTCAAATACTAACACCTTTCTACAAACAATGAACAAGATATTTTATATAAATAGATATTTTACACATATATGCATATATCAAAGAAATTATTAAACTACTAAATTTACTTTTTTATTATAAAATAAAATAGAAGTTTTTCTAATCATTGTTTATAAGATGTATTTCCTTTCTTTTAACTGTTTTGCTCCTCTCTAGAAACATTACAGCTTCTCTGTAACATTTTTAAAATATAGAGAATAGAACCACAGCATAAACACCCAAAACCTAACCATAGACCTGAACACAATGCATCTAATATTTTAGATATACCTCATTGCATTCTTTGATAACCCTAATTTTTAAAAAATCAATAATAAACCTGTAGCAATGGTGTCATCTCCCTTAAGTACAGTGAGCTGCTCCTTCCCAAGGGAAATCAGTCTTTGCCTCCCCTGCTTCTTGAAGAGTTCAGCACTGAGCAGTGCTTCCGGGCTCAGACACCTCCCTTCCACTGCAGCCTTAGCTTCCAAGTGCAGCCCTTCCTCTTATACCCCCTAGGTCGGCTCAGTCCTGCATGGGGTAGATACTCTAAATAACTACCCAACGGGAAATCAGAAACAATCCTTAATTGTTCTAATGCATAATTTTCATAGAGATGAGAAGTGTGGTTCAAAGGCTTTCTAACAGACTGAAAAAATATAAAAGCTACAGAGAAAGAGTACCTCGCTAAAAACAGGAGGAAACCAGCTTTTGGCCTTTGCTCCACTCACACAACTCAACAGCTGACCTCCTCAGATGTTCCAAAGAGGGGGCTAGGAACTTCAAATTGGGCTTTCTAACCATTTTTCCACCCTTGGTTATCAATTCTGCAAAGAAGCAAATTTTAGCCACTTTATGATTTACACACAGGGACATCAAGAAAAACTCTTGGAGTGGAATTTTTTTAATGTAATTAAATTACAACTTCTGAAAATTATATGTGTCACTGGTCACAATAAATATTTATAAGGAAAAACAAGGTATTTTAAGGCATTGTTAGCAATGTTTCCAGGTTAAAACCTTGGGTATAATATTTTCCTCCCCCATCAGATTATCTAATAATTTCATTCCACTCTCTGAAATCAGAAATTTTATAGCTCTTATCTGAATATGAGTTAAATTAATCTCAATGAGTTAAATAGTCTTTTTTCAAATGTACAAAGTGATAAATATCAGAAAGTTGGATGCTTTAGTATTACTCTGGGGAAAATCTGCTCAAATCAGGAATCACTGGATGAGAAAGAAGAAGAGGATTATAAGAGATCAGGTTCCCCTATGATCTTTCATCCTGTTCCCCACAGTATGTTGGGGGAAGAGCCAAGAACAGTAAAAGGTTCTTGAGTCTTTGGGGAGTAATTATATCAATGAGCTCTCAAAGGGAATTAAACCAGGCCTTTTGGGATCACACTAGAGGTGGTAAAAATGAAATAAGATGAAGGTATGTCCTCACGAATCACCTCTGCCCTCGCCCCAGACAACTGAGAACACACCTCCCCATGACGTAAAGTACCCACAGTCAACCTTTCCTGGCCTCTGCACTGCCTCCTAAGTCTGGATGCAGGCTGTGCTCCTGCAGCCCCACAATCACTTCTCTCTGACTTAGCAGTAATAAATCCTGCAAATATCTGCCCAAGGAACCAAGATTGCTGTAGACTTTGGAAGATATAAAGATAATTTAAAACAAAAATAAACTAAGTTCTCAAAACAGACAGAGACAAACATTTATTAATGTTACCTTTTTCTTCGATGTTTCTGACTTCTTGGACATGTTCTTCAATTTTTTATGTAAGTGATTAAGAACCTGAAAAATATATACCAATGAAATCTCAGTTTGCCTCATACAACACATTGCCAGTTTTGTACTGAAAATTATGGACACAATGAAGTGGCAATGTTACTGTATACTCCCTAAAATAGGAACACACATTACATGGCAAAGTAAGAGTCTAACTGCTGAATGTGTCTGGCTTTCTAGCATTTAAAGAAATCCTGGGCCCCTCTTGTATATGACTGATCTGTCTCCTGCCTCAGTTTCCTGCAGAAGTCTATGTGTCAGCAACTGCCTGTTCACTACTACTATACATCAAGCACAATATCAGATAATAGATAGATTGAAGCCTAGAGACCTGCACTCTGGAAGTCTGCCTCCCAATGGGAAAAGGCAGATGAACAAACGTAGATAATAGAATTCAACCTTTCTTGAGTGTGATCAAGCCAACCTCGGCATCATTCACCTGCACATATTCCTTGTGTTCCTTTCATGAGCTTGTGCCACTTCAAATCTCCATAAAGCAGATAACTCTCCATGGAGCCTCCTTTCATTTGTTATTCATATCCTACCCATTTGACATGCTTTTATAGGCAATGTATTTTTTTTTTGGACTTCAGCATCTCTGATGCTTTATAGAGCATTTTGCAGAGCTTTACAATCAATAACCTTGTCAGGATGTCTCCTTGAGATACACTGGCTTCCTTAAATTCAAAAAACTTTTTTTACTGCTTTTCCCAGAGTAATATTTAACAGAAATGACATGAAGTGATTTGGCTCTGTATAAGAATTTCCAATCTCCACTTGACTGACAGAGCTAACCCTGCAAGACTGTAACCAGAGCTTATTTTCCCCCTATGGGAGAACCTGGAGCCAGTTCAGCATTTACATGACTAAGGGCTTCAGATTGGCTGTGGATTGCTGGAGAGTCTCTTGGGGAAGTGGAGGTACACTCCAGCCATTTCTGTTTCCTTCCAGCGCTGCAATAGGGAAATGATTGAATCAAATTGGCTTATTACAGAAGTCTGCTCCTTTTGGCTAGAAGCTGAATTTCTGGGGCAATCAGTCATGTCGTAATTGAGAAGTCACAAATTTATTTACCAACTCGCCAAACCTATGCTGCTTCACAGTTGTAGTCAGACTATGGATTTCTGACTTTAGATCCTCTGCCCTACTAAAATACTTCTCATTTTCTGAAACAGCTTAGCATCATCTGAAGTAATCCCAGTCTTCACTTGCTATGGGTACATTTAGGATGACCAATACATTGACAATGGATTAATGCCAACAGAAATTGGGGTTCAAAACCTGGATATATAGAGAAAAAACGGGAGCAGCCTTTTGAGAGCTGCAAGTGAGAAAACCTCATAAGAGGGGTGGATGACTAAGAGGAAAGGCCCTGACCAAGGAGATCGGGCTGTCCAGCTGACCACCAGCAGCCTGCCACACGGGTGAGAGCAAAGGATGGCAATGATCAATCACTGAGGGCAGGTGACACAGTGTGACTAGAGGAGAAGCTGCACACAAAATCAGACAGGGACACCTGCACAGTCTGTTTCACATGTTATAGGAGGTCTACTCCTACCATCAACAAACTAAATCAGGTCATCACTCAGCAACTTTGAAGCACCTAAGAATGCTGAATGTTGTCCACTGGTCAGTGCAGAAAATTCCTAACCATATTTTTCTGAGCCCTATTTCTTTTCAGTAGCTCTTACAATGAACAATAATACACAGGACAAAGAATGTGAGTATCATGATCGATTATGACTATGACCCCACGGTGTCATCTCCCTACCATTCTAGACATTTCCAAGTGTTTGGGGGAAGGTGTCTGTTCAAACCCACACCAAGGTCATAGTGGGTACATCCCATGAAGGAATGTGGTAGGTGGGCACAACAGGAGTTTATTCTCCTGTTAGATGGAGGGGGGTTCTGTGCAGCAATTAATTCTAAGGGGAGCAAGTAGAAGACAACAGCAAAGAGGGGAGGCATCCTCAGGGGACACCCCTGGGCCAGCAACTGCAGTTTGTCCTCTGGCCCTGTGTTTCCTCAGGGATTTTCACCTATAAACAGCTGTTCTGCTAAACCCTGCTGCAGAGGACACTAGCACACAATTCTCTGATTAACTTTATCTGAGAAATGAGAAAAAAGATCCACACATTTTAAGTTCAAGTGTCTTTTTTGGCCATCTCAAAGTCTACATGCTGACCACCAGATTTGGACATTGGGAAAACAACCAGTCCTGGACCTCATACTCAAAAATGTCATTAATTGTATAGCTCATACTTAATAGATGAGGAAAACATAGCAGCTCAGAATATCGCATCCCCAGCTACTCCCACTCTGAAGTGAATTTGCAATTATTTCTTCAAATGCAAAGGATTTCTGTAATTGTTCTTAGAAACAAACTATTTCCTCATAAAAATATACAAGTGGTCACGCAGCCATTAAATTTTTAAAATCAACGTTAAACTTTGCCCTCCACATTTAATTTTTATAAACTGTTAAATGACAGAAAGATAGCCTGACCGGTCCTAAAAGACCTTGCCTTTCCATGAAGACTAAAATAATTTTCCTAAAAACTTTGGGGAAATAAAGACAAGTGCTTAAATTCAAATGCAAGATAGCAGGAATTTAAGAGACAAATCTCTTAAGAATCACTGTAGCCCCAAGACTTATGTTCTGCCCCTCCTTCCCCACAGCCCTCTCTGAAGAATTCATCTCAAATCCTTTCCCAGCTTCCCAGTCAGAAGACTCCTCGGAAACTCCTTCTCTTCACTAACAAAGCAGGAACAATGGCTCCCACCCATGGGGTTGTTGTGCAAGTTAAATGAGATGATGCAAGTTAAATCAGACAACTGCTGTGTGTATGTTTTAATTTTTTTATTTGCAGATGACTGGTTGCTGAAACCACCATTTCCAAATTGCTAAAAGAGTTATTTTCCAAACTCCATACCTCGACTGTATTCCTGTGTGCATAACTTTGGGCTCAGACTACTCTTGCAGACAATATCCAAACGGTCCCATTCGAAATAGAATCTGCACAAATAGTATAAACAGGGCAGGGACATGTCGTTTATTCTAAACAATTTTGCTGGGAAAAATACATGAATAGAAAATAAGGAATATAGTCTTGTAGTCACAACCTTCTCAGGAGCAGGAGAACCAGAGAGAGACGGAGTTAAGGAAGCCTCAGAATTGGGGTGGGGAGTCTGCTGGTGAGGGTGCCCTGAGGGGAAATGCTGGGCCCTGGACTTTGTCCAAGAATGGCTAGCCTATCACGTGACTACTAATCATGCAGTTGAGCTACTCAAACATGCAAGTTGTTTGCCAAAGAGGTTTGAGACATTTTGATGAGAATAAACTCTTCAAATCTTGTGTAATTGATGAGAAGGAAAGACTCTTTGGTCTCAAAATGAGCACTAGCTCCCAGCAAGAAGAGATGGTCCTGGAGCTCCGTGTCCTGTCGCCCTTCACAGCTGAACTGAACTCTCATTGCTGCTTCTATAAGTGTTTAAGAATGGGGAAACACTGCCTTTCCACTCCCTCCCACCCGTAGTTCTTTGGGGACTCCCATCAACAGTCTGTGAATAAGTACCTCTTTCCTGCTCTGGTTTAGAAAGCTAAACTTTTGTTTAAAGTAAAATGCAAAGTGCTGTTCCGCACTCGGAAGGCTGATTCTGCAAACCCCTGGGAAATAAGGGCCCACTGTGCACCCAGAGGACCCTCCAGGTCCCAGCTGAGAGTCATAAACAGCAAGAGGGCGACATCGCGGCTACAGACCAAGCTCCCCCAACGCACTCGGGCAGCTCCCAAGGCTGCAGGGAATTAACTTCCTTGCGCCCAGCTTATACGATTTGAGAGTCCCTGGAAGCCAGCCTGAGTCTCACATCGGAGGAGCAGCTCAGGGCAGACCCAGGCAGCACTGCGGGGCGTGGAGGGCAACGAAGCCCGGGAGGGGAAGAAGAAACAGCGGCTTTACTGGACGTCCAGAGCGGGTGGCAAACTTTCCCCAACTTCTCTCACACACCAAGGAACTTTCCTGCACCAGCCGCAGCAACTGTGCGGGAGTAAGCAGAGGGACAGCACGCTGGAGAAGAGAGGATCCCACCGCACAGCACTCTGAACGCTACACAGCGGACAGGGCAAGAGCAGGGGTGCCGAGAGACTCGGCCAGGGACACAGGGAAAGGAGGTGGGACCCGGCGCCCCTCGCCCCTCCGCCTTCCTTGAGACAGCCCGCGCCCGCTCAGTGCCCACCTTGGCATAACAGAAGCAGATGAGCAGAAGAGGCAGCAGATAGCCAAAGACGAAGGTGCACACCACATAGGCCTTCTTGTGGCTCAGGTTGGGCCACTGCTCCCAGCAGAAGGTCTGGTTGCTGATGTCCCTGTGGAAGAGGCGCTGGTGGTAGGCCACGGGCGAGGCCATGACGATGGAGAGCGCCCAGATGAAGCCCACGCCCAGAAGCGCGTTGCGGGACACCCTGAGAGAGGAGGAGCGCCGCGAGTGCACGATGGCTACGTAGCGGTCAACGGACATCGCGGCCAGGGTGAAGATGCTGACCAGCATGGACACGGTGAAGACGTAGTGGGTGAACTTGCAAACGAAGGCGCCCAGCACCCAGGTGGGCAGCGCGTACACCGTGGCTTGGAAGGGGATGCAGAAGAGCAGGTAGGCCAGGTCGGCGACGCTAAGGTTCAGGATGAACAGGTTGGTGGTGCTGCGCGGCTGGCCCGGCTTGCTGCGCGCCAGCACTGTGATCACCAGGCTGTTGCCAAGCACGCCCAAGACGAAGATCAAGGCAAACACCACCAGCGTGATGAAGTTATCCACGCCGATGCCGAAAAGCAGCCACGGCTCCGCGGCGAAGGCATTTGGTCCGCTCACGTTCCCCACGCTGACGTTCGCGGCTGCCAGCTCCATCGCCCACCTGGGCGCCCCCAGCTCAGGGCAGCGGGGAGCACTAGGAGTGGTGTCCACCTGGGAAAGCTCGCGCCAGGGTTGCCTGGCTCCCAAACCAGAGCACCGCGCTCGCGAGTTTCCAGCAAGAGCTAGTCAGTTTGGGTGGGCAAGGCTGGGGTCCGTACCCGGCGGCTCTGTCTTCGTGCCAGCCCTTGCTGGAGAGGATCTGGGGAAGCAAGCCCACAGCTGGGCTTTCCTGGCGGTGGCGGCGGTAGCCGGTGCGCAGAGGTCCGCTCCTGTACGCCTCTAACTGCTTCGTGGTCACAAAGCACAAAGACTGGCTTGGGGAGCCAAGAGGATGGAGAGAGCCCGCCCCGCGCCTAATCCCGTCCTTACCTGTTGCTCCCGGCCGCCCCCAGCCGCCGCGCTCTCAGGCTCTGCGCTGCACTGAGCAGCGCACTCGGCCTGCTGGAGAGGGCTCCTCCGCTCCCCGCGCGCAGCCTCCCCGCCGCGCAGTGCCTCCAACTCTCTCCAGTTTCTGTCGGGATTCCGAGTCCAGAGTCCACGGGGCGGACGCTGGCGCTCTCTGTGCTTCCTGGTGGTGGGCAGAGCATGAAGCTCCGACCTCTGCTGCATCCGAACGGCAGGGAAGACTCAGCCCTGCTCAAGTCTGCGCCCCCTGCGGGCCTCCTCAGGGTGCCCCCCGGAAGTCACCGCCCGCTAGCAGAGGGAGAACATTCCTAAACCGAAGGGTTCGCCGCCCCCTCCCGGCGGGAATAAACCCGCTGGGCTCCCCAGGTGCAGGCTGGCCGAGTCCCGGGAAGGCGGCACTGGGAGCAGCGCTGTCCCAGCAGGACGAAGGCGACTGCTGCGCAGCCTCCCAGTTGTGTTACCCTTAGTGTTCTCCAGGCGCTGCCAGGGAGAGCGCTTCCTGCCCCAGAACAATCCCTGGAAAATCAAGGATTGGCACTGCTACCTAGCATTTCCTAAAATTCTCTGTCTAATCCCAACCTCGTCCTTTCAAATGCTATGAGGAGATGAGCAAGGAAAAAAAAAAAAAAAAATCCGAAATTTTCTTTATAAATGTGTATAAGGATAAGGTGAGGATCGCGGTCTCAGCGCTTTGGAAGGCTGAGGCCGGAGTGTAGCAGGTTCAAATACAGCGAAGACAATTTAGAGACTTAGGGAGATCCTGTCTCAAAAAGCTGCGATAAAAAGGGAGGTAGCAGTAACAAGGCCATTGGCTCAATCCCAGCCCCAGGGAGTGGGGGTGGGGGTTCAGAAGACAATGTACTGTTGGTACCATTCCACTCTTGGTCTTTTCTGCCTTTTATCACTCATATGAATGACATAAACAGTATTAAAAAGTAAAGTATTTGTAAAATGAAAGAACAGGTTTAATATCAAATCACTGCTATAAATAAAATCTGGATATAGCAACAAGAAAGTGAGCTCTTTAAGCAGTGGTAGCAAGCAGTATCATCGTTTGGGTAGTTCCCAAAGAAAGTGCTGAAATTGACATGCATATTTACAGAGTTTGTGTAATTTGTCTATATTTGGATTCAAAACCACCAGCCTGTTTCCAGCACTCTCCCATGGTGACTGAGCTTCCATTCCCTGCTGGCCACAGGGCTACAGGGGCCATAACACAAAGAATAATGGGCACAGCTTCTTGGAGAAGCTCCCTGGGGATATGGCTAAAGCCGGCAAGAACTGCAAGAAATGTACCCACAAAGTCGACCGAAGAGCAGCTTCGCCTTGGGGAACGTGGGACTGAGGTATTATGGCCTTTTCTATCTCCCTTGCGCTGGTCTGCATCCTCCTATAGAAAGATTCTGATGTAGCTCACTACCTTAACCATGTACCTCATTTAGAATGGAGTGTCAGGCTGGGGACATAGCTCAGTGGCATAAGTGCCTGCGTGACAAGCACAAGGTTCGAGTTCTACCCCAGTACCACAAAAATAAATATAAATATAAGAAAGCAAAAGGGGAGTGTCTTGCAAAAGAATAATTTTATTGAAGCCTATTTTCTAAGGGTCTAAAAAGAAGTGGAATAACTCGTTTGCAGTACTGGAGCCAAGCCGGAAAACCCTCTTAGCTGTCTGAAGAGGAAGTGTCAATGTGCTGCCCCATTGTGTGGTTCATCGGCAATGTTGTGTTCCCCAAGGTGTTCTCTACCTAGGCTTTCATACATTCCCTTGTGATGCAAAACGTTGCACTGAAAGTTATATTTAATATGACTTGGGGAGAGTCATATTTTTTATTGTTATGAACTACTTTTAACAAAGAACACATATTATGAAATTATATCAAACATATGAGCCTACAATCCAGCTTAAAATGCTTACAAATTTAGCAGTAATATTGAAAGGATTTTTATATACTTCACAATTTTTACCTCCAAACACTATCTCCAGATAACACAAATGTGCTGGCTGTCAGTCATTGCTTTACATATTCTCAGCATGTTCTTAAATAGTGATAGTGAGGTAGCTTTTTTTAGTGTGGGGATTTTGTTTTTGCTTTATTTTAGTCTTATGAAATTAGTATTATAATACATGTCTTTTTTTGCTTTTGGATTTAACACATAATTTGTTGTTACTCAAGTAAACATTCCTTGCATCATTTTCTGTTATCCTTTTGCACCCTTCTTATATCCCACAGCCTCTTCAAAGCAGCACATAAATAAATTACTTTAAAATTCAATTTCACAATCTATTTTCAAACTAGTAAGTTTAGTCCATTTATATTTATTGTTATAATGATCTGTGTAACATTTAATTTTCACACTGTTTTCTGTTTCCTGAAGTTTCTCCCTCTGCTCTCATCTCACTGAAAGGTTTGATCCCCTGGCCCTCTGATCACCTTACATATCACTGCACCCTCAAATCATTCTCTATCCCTTATCCTGCTTTATTCTCTCACAGTATTTACCACATGCCACATGATAGGGGTTTTTTCTCTTTCAAAGTGTTGCCAGGAAAACCCATGGAGAGACTTTGTTTTGTTAATTGTTTCATCTCTAGAACATAAAATAATTCCTTGCACAAAACCAACATTCAACTGTAACCAGAAAAAAGTAGTATTTTAGGTACTTATTAAATATAGGGTTGGCAAACATGAAGTTGGGTAGGTTCATGAAAGATTACAGCTGTAGACATGAATTTAGAAGGTACTAAATTTCAATGAATAGAATTTAAAATTAATTGCTATCACTGTTCTCTTCCAAACAACTCAGTCTCAATACTTTTTAGCTCCCACCAACCTTTTTGTTATGGGTCAACTCTGCATAGGAACCAGATCAGCCAGGAACCAGATCAGCCAGATAGAAATTTGAATAGAGCCTTTTATTTACTGAACTCAGGTCCATCAGCCACTTCTCACGCAGGAGAAGGCTGATCGGCAATCGAACATAGGCAGCAGTGGGGTATTTATAACAGAAATCACATCCAGTTTGGTAAGCGAATTTGTTACCTAGCACAGAACAACAGAAGACTACATTCATTTGACACAGCTGCAAACTGTTCGTAATTAAAGATCTTTCATAGCTTAATGATAAGTGCATATTTTACAAGATACATCTTAAGCTGACCACATTACAGGAGATGGTTTGGGAGGGAGTTGGCTGCCTTGACAAGAAACAGTTATTTATTGTTGAACAGCCTTGAGCCGAGAGGGAAAATACATGTCTTAGAGTAGATAACGGGAAGCACAAGGGTTTTTTTTAAATAATTTCCCACAGTTAGGCACAGAATTCTGTTAACCCTTTATGCTTTTCACTTTACCTGGGTTTATTGTTCCATTGTTTAGGACTTTGAATTTCCTCCCATGAGGCACCACTGCTACACAACCAAGGTTCACTTCACCTTCCTAACTACTTGCCAGCTGTCTTCTTCTCCTCCCTCTCTGCATTTTAAACCTTTCTTTCTGCTTAAAGGATGCATTTTAGATTTTCCTCAGTGAGAACCAATGATAAAAATTGCTCATTTTCTTCCTAACTCAACTGCCCCTTATTGAGTAGTTACAGGACAAGCAGTTCCCTACTCTCAGCACACTAAATTTGTTATTCCACATTCTTCAGCCTTTATTTTTGCTCCAAGAAGTTTTCTGTCATGATTTATTTCTGTATAAATAATTTTACTTCATTTCTAATTTTGATATTTTGTCTTTCTTAGGAGTGTTTTATAATGCACTTTAATGTTTGTGATGGTATTCCTTTTCAAATCATTTGATTTTTAGTTGTAAACCTAAGGATTAGTGTTTTTCATTAATTCTCAAAAATTCTCAGCCATTAGCTCTTTCATTGCCAAATTTCTCAATTCTTAGAATCCTCTTCTTCCAGAATTCTGAGTTTTGTCACTCTCTTCTCCAAGCCCCTTAGTCATGTCTTCATGTTTTTAATCCCTTTATTTGAGTCAGCTTACTGGTATTTCACTAGTTATCCATACCCTCCAACTCATTGTTCTTCTTGAGTTATAATGTGTTTTTATCAAATGTACTGAGACTGCTTTTTAATAGTTTGTTTTTCATTGTTCATCTTTCTATTTACCTCTCACTTTTATTTACATGCTTTAAGAATCCTGATTTTATATTGTGAAAATTCTGATGTCTAATCCTAATAAGGTACAATTGTGTTCTCATCATTTCTATTGAAATTACTGTAGCTTACTTAATACTTAAAAAAAAATCTTTTGTACTTTAGAGTTCTATTTGGCCAACACGTAGCTGTGAGAAATTTGTGAGCACTGGGTTATGAGTATATTCCTACAAAGGTGTATTCATGACTTCTACCCCGAAGCTCAAAGCACCATCAAATCAGGAAATTTTAAAGTCCACTTCTCAGTGTGACACTTGACATGCCTCAGGAAACACAAAGATAATCATAGACCCCAAAAGCTATATGACACATACAACGAGGACACACATTTTCAGTGATACTTGTTCCTCCGGTCTCTCTGGATGCCACAGAGCTTTCTAGAAGTCCTCTTTGGCCAGATTGCTGGAGTGTTAAGATTACTTGCCCTCCTTTCTGAAAGTTTCTGTAATCCTTCATTCACATTGCAACTCCTTGAGCCTCTCTCTTTCACAGGAGTAGAAATTATACCCACTTCATTCAGGCTTTGCTGCATTAAAAGAGCAATTCCAAAACTTACAGGACTTGACAGGAAAGGCTTCTTTTTCATACCTACAAAGGAGTGGCTGCTGTAGGTAACTTTTATCCACTCAGTTATCTACTCTCTTCTATTCACGGTTGCACATCAAAGCACAAGGCCTCCTCCATGGTGACCAAACTGGTCAAGAGAGAGTGGGACTGCCCAGTTGCAAGTAGTCATCT
The DNA here is from genome assembly GCF_000260255.1 of Octodon degus. Lineage (NCBI taxonomy): Eukaryota > Metazoa > Chordata > Mammalia > Rodentia > Octodontidae > Octodon > Octodon degus. The sequence goes on along the minus strand of NW_004524696.1, from coordinate 5,170,584 downwards.
TCCTACCTTGGCTTAAAGGTAATACATAGCTCTTCCTTTCATATTTGACTGGTGTTAACTAATCAGGGGAACTCACTCAAGAGCTATGGACTGAGAAGTACATGGAAAGGTAGAGGTGAACAAGTGGTAGACATTCCTATTGTCTGCCAGTTATTGGTAAATTTCCCTTAGCAGAGACAAGGCTTTGGACCCAGCCAAGATGACAGTGTTGAGCTGAGACATGGTAGGAAGCCTTGGTCTATGAAGGCTACACCATCAGTGAGAGAGAAATCTCTGAACTTCCCTGCAAGTGAGGACATCTGCCTGCTTTTACAAGAGTAAGCAACAATAATAAGTCCACTAGAGCTGTGAAGGTACCTTATTTATATGACATTTTGCTTCAGATCAGCTGAAATTCTGCTCTGTGTTCATTCAATGCACAGCCTGGAGAAGCAATGGCTCTCCTGCCTGTGATGCAGAGTCTTTGTTTCAAAGCAGTAGGACCCCTGCTTTTCTCAAATCTTTAGCTCAGTTTGACCTCATCCTATGCTCTAATGCATTCATTTATTCTACTCATTCATTGCAGGAATTCTCTTAAGTAAGTCACAGTAGTTTTTTTTTTCCATTAGAAATGAAATATGAAAAATTTGTAGGAAGAAGGATTATTCCATGCACCTTTTTCCTAAACAAGTGTGCCTTAACTAGTGTATGACAACAACAACAAAAGTACATATCCTAATTCCACAAATGGAAAATTTTCACATTTCCTTTAATGGGTGCTGAGGGTGCGATTGTACACCTACCACAAAATGCCAGTCCCTGTTATGAGTGCTGCAAAAGGGGGCCTCGTAATAGAAATCATTTTCACTTCTTGAAAGGCATTGTATCACTTAACGGGAAACCTCTGAGAGGTACGAAACAAGACACTCAGAATAATGTGGAGTTTTCTTGCAATGTTCCTCATTAATCTCACCAAATGAGGCCAAATATTCTTCTCATAATTTGAAGAATTGTCAGGGCTGTTAGTCAGTGATTCCCTAACCCCAACTGCAAATCAATCCCACGGGGGAGGTGTGGTATGATCACCACACACATCACACAGCCACCAGGCTGGCTGTGTCCTTCAGGTACATGTGTCTCCTGACTAATTAAGCTGAAGAAATGGCCTATCTTCCGCCTGCATAATCAATATATTTGTCTTTAATATGTGAACTTACTCTTTCTGAACAAATTGCTTGACATCGTTATGTTCTTTCTTTCAAGCTGATTTGAATTCCACTATTTCAAAAATGCTGTTGACTTCCTCTATCCAATTATCTTTGTCAATTTATTTTTAACACATTTATTCCATCTCTAAGCTTCATATGAAAATAATTGGTGGGCAGAGCATCATCTTTCATCCTAGGGAAAGCATTAAGGAGAAGCTTCCTCCCATGGCCCACATATTTTTCCAATTCTCACTCTGACAGCTTCACACATCCCTGTTCCTGAGTCCTGCCTGCCAGAGCCCTTCCTGCCTCAGCCTCCTCCTCATCTTGGTAGCTGATGCATCTTGGGCACTAGAGACGTGGCTTGGTCTGCTCAGGGCAGTGCAGTCTCAGCATCTCAATGCTGGGAGATCATGTCAGAATGCAGCATAGCGTCTGCCTGAGGCTCGACTTACCCTCCAGCTACCTGATAGCTCATCATTGAACCACAGGGGTCTTCACTTCCTGAGAAACAAGAATGACCTTCTGGGGGCTAACTTTACTTAAAATTGGTTCCCTCTCATTACATTCAATGCATGTTTAAAATCACAGGAATAGTAAAATATAGACTCCGTGGCAGCATCTTATGTTATCAAATTTATTTTTCAAGTGAAAAGACACATAGGTATAATCTGAGACACCGAAATTAACAGCTCAATTTTTGAGTTTTTAAAACATGGTAGCACACATACCTGAGGGGGGAGCTTGCCCAGTTTCTCCTGTTCTCTGTCAAATCCACCCTCCAACACATAGACACACTATACAGCGAATAGAGTGATTGCATCTTCCAGGCCCTCAGGTCACCTTCACAGGCCTTGGTACTCCAGGAAAAATTGGCCTTCTTGTTTCCATGTCAAAGCAGAAGTCTCCTGTCATTTTACACTTAGGTTAGTCTCTATCTTCACAAGCAGTTGAAGTAAGAAAAGCTGTCTTGCTGGTCAAGTGACTGCTAAGTAGGCTGCAGAGGGCCAGGATGTTTCTCTCCCCTACACTCTGAGCTGAGAATAAGGCTTGCAGACAAAAACAGTGCAAGCACTAAAGCAAACCCACCACTGCTATAGCTTAGAAAACACTGACACATGTGTGACACATAAAAGCTACGTTCGCTGCAGTGACACTCAGAGTGCTTCAGGGCTTCCCTATTTATGACCAGCACACAAGACAGAAACATAGCTGCATGCAGAGAAGGTGAAGTGCCTCCCCTGCCCCTGGGATGGGCTCTGCAAGGAGAGCAATGGCACCTTTTAAAGAGATAGCACCTTCGGAGGACACAGCACAGGTTACCTTGCCCTGTAGGCACCTGCACTTTAGTCCTTCTTCCACATGTGTGAGTGCAGCTGCTGTCATCTAAGGAAGGGTCATGAACTCTGTGGTTGGCTAGTCATGACCATACACTATTTTATACTGCAAGCTGTCACTCACCTTGTGTTTTTGTCATCTGTAAAGAAAAACTCCAACTGCCCAGGTTGGATGTTTAGGGCACAGCTTCATTTCTTGAAGGGTTCAAGGAATGTAAAAATTATGAGGACAATGCTTACCATGAGCTGGGTTTCTAGCAGGAAATCTGGTGAAGGACTTCATGGCTGGCTGGCTGGCTTAGGAAACCAGTTCTTCCATGTTGTTTTGCTGTATGACTTTGTAATTATGGCAGTCTTATAATCCTTTATTAGTACATATCTGTAGGACACGATGTTTATAGGTACAGTTCTTAATCTATTCCACTTGCTTTTATTCCCCTTCCTATTCTCTCCCTTGCTCCCCTTGAAAGTTTTTAGTTTTTGTTTATGGCACATAAAGATTCCATTTGCTATGAGTAGCTGGAGTCTGTTCATGATGCGTCTTAAATCTTTTTATGTCCCCTTCTCTTCTCTCCTAACTCTCTTAGTCCCTTGCCTTCCTTCCCATTTGCAAAAGATCTTTCTCCCTGCTTGCTTTCTTTTATTTGGACTTTGAATGTCTCATGAGGGAAACTATATGGTATTTAAACTTTGTGCTACATTTATTTCATTTCATATTGTTTTCAAAATTCATTCAGTTTCCTACAAAGGAAATGCTCTTTTTACAGCTGAGTAGCACTCCATTATGTAAGTGTACCACATTTGCTTTATTCATTTGCCTGTTGTTGTATATATAAGCTGCTTCCAAGATTTTGCCATTATGAATTGTGCTGATATAAACACGCAATGCTGTAATGTAATGTTTAAATCTTTAGAGATGATACCTATAAGAAGAATAACTTGGTTAAATGCCATTTGTAGTTTCAGTTTTTCAATAAGTCTCCATACTGATTTATCTGCAATGTAAGAGGGTTCCTTTTTCACCTCATCCTCACTGGTATTTGTTCTAACTTGATTTCCTGATGATAGCCGTTCTTTCTAGAGTGAGGCCAACTTTGTATTGTTAGATTTGCATTTACCTGATGGCCAGTGAGGTTGAACCATTTTTCCTATATTTAATGGCCATCTGCACTTCTTCTAAGAAGGGTCTACTCCTTTCAGTTGCTCCTTTGTTGATTGCATCTTTTACTTTAGAGGTCTAATTATTATTTTTGTTTGTTTTTCGTTGTTGCCCAGTACTTTTTCTCTTTTCTTTTATTAATGCATGTTTACGGTATGTAAAGCTACTTTATATTGTGGGGAATTGGTACATGTACATAAAATATTTTAATTCCTTTTGTAAATGTCTTTCACCTTTCCTCACTCTCCTTCCCAATCATCTGTTGAGCTCCTTTTTCTTTTTGTATGCGTGCTTGCAATACAGAGTATGGAGTGGTGCATGGATAGAACAGATCTTCGCTCCTTTTGAACCCTTTCCCTTGTCCTCCATTCATCTCTTGTTCCCCTTGCCCTCTAAGAAAGATCCACCTCCTTACTTCCTATTGTCTATCTTTTCTTTTATTCTCTATCTATACTTTTGATTTCTCATATAAGAAAAGCCATGTGATATTTAATTGTGTATCTAATTCACTTCACTTAACATTATGGTCTCAAGATGCAAACATTACAGAGTTGTGCTCCATTATGTGTAAATAAATCCACATTTTCTTTATCCATTCCTGTCCTGATGAATATATGGGTTGGCTCTATATATTTAACTATTATCTGTTTTTAACTATTATGTGTTTTTCTGATGCAAACATGGATATGTGTGTATCTCTGTAATATGATTCCTCTAACTCTTTCAGGAAGATACCTAAAAGGAGAACAGCTGGGCCAAAGGGAGTTTCCAGTTTCAGCTTTTTGAGGAATTGCATGCTGATTTCCATATTGGTTCTTCTAATCTATATCCCACAATGCAGAAATGTTCCTTTCCCTCTACAGCCTCCCTAGCATCTATTATCATTTGATTTCTTGATGATGGCCACACTTTCTGGGGTGAGATGGAGTAACCGGGTTATTTTAATTTATATTTCTTTAATGACCAATGGTATTGAGCATTTCTTCAAGAATTTATCAGTCATGAGTGCTTCTTAATTTGTGAAGCATCAATTCATTTCAGTTTTCCATGTTTTGATTGGGTCTTTTATTCAGGGAGGTCCAACTTTTTTTAGTTCTCTGTGTATTCTAGATGTCATTCTTTCTATATTCTAAACATGTTCCTCTGTCTGAGGAATAGCTGCAAATTTTTCCCATCCTGTAGGTTGTCTTTTCAATGTGTTGGTTGTTTCTTTTACTGTACAAAAATGTTTTAATTTGGCACGACTCATTTGTTCATTAGCAGTACTATTTCCTGTGCACCTGGAGTTCAGTTCAGAGAGTCTTTGCCTATGTCTATGACTGAAAGTTTTACCTATTTTGTGTTCCAGCAGGTTGTTTCTGTTCTAATACTTAGTTCTTTGATCCATCTTACTTTAGTTTAGCATATGGTAACAGACATTGGTACACATTTAATCTTGTACATATGGTTAACCATTTTTCCAAGCACCATTTATTAAGAGGCTGTTTTTCCTCCAGTGAATATTTTTGGCCTCTTTGTCAGAGATCAAATAGTTGAATATGCTTAGAATTGCTTCTACATCCTGTATTATCTTCCATTGATCCCCACATCTTTTTAATACGAACAGCATGCTGTTTTTATCACAGTAACTTGATAATATAGCTTTAAGTCTGGAATTTTAATACCTCTCACTTTCCTCTTTTTACCCAGGATTGTTTTTGCTGTTCTGAGTCTAATATGGTTCTATATGAAAATTACATTCTTCAGTTTTGTGGAGAATGCTCTTGGTATTTTGTTTCAGATAGTGTAAAATATGTACACATATTGGAAGCATGGACAATTTGACATAGTTATGCCTATCCAGGGCATCTTTCCATTTCCCGTTGTCCTCCTCAATTTCCTTTTTCAGAGTACCACAGTTTTCACTGTAGAGTATTTCACTTCCTTATTTAGATTAAATAGTAGATACTTAATTTTTTGTGGTGTTCTTGTAAATGATATTTTTTCCAGTCTCTTTCTCAGTAGGTTTATTATTAGTGGATAGGAACACTGTTGATTTTTGTAGTCTGTTATACTATTGAATTTGGTTATTTATTCTATAATCTTGTGGAGGATTTTTTGGGCTTTCTACGTTGGTAATCTTGCCATCTGCACATAATGATAATTTGATTTCTTCATTGATAATTTGATATCTATACATACCCCTTTCGTTGTTTTTTCTTACCTGATTATTCTTAGTAATGTTTTGAGTACTATGTTGATCAGAAGTGATAACAGAGGGTATCCTTGTCTTGCTCCTGATTTTAGAAACAAATATTTCAGTTTTTCCCCTTTCAAAATGATGTTGGCAGTAGGTTTATCATAAACAGCTTTTACAGTGTTGAGGTAAAGACTTTCTATACCTATTTTCCTCAAGGTTTTTATCATAAAATTATTTGGGGTTTTATCAGTCATTTTCTGCATCTGTTGAGAATGATCATATGATTTTTGTCCTACTAATTTGCTGTGTTGAGCAATCCTTCCATCCCAGGAATGAATCCTACTTGATCATGATGCATGATCTTTTTTTTTTTTTTCTCACTAACTTTATTGGAAATCAGTAATTATACAGCATATTAAAAATTGTAAAGGAACATTGAAATGTGAAACATATAAGGTGTAGACAGAGCAAATTTTAGAGAAGTATTTCTGAAATGAATACATAGCATGAGATTAATAATAGATTGCACATTGTAAATAAATTATTTACAAACTTAAATGAACATAACAATAAAAATTGTCCAAAATAAGACATTTTCAGGAACATTTCCACCCCATTCTCAGGACGCTTTCCCCCCACTGTCTCACTCTCTCCAGAAAACTCCACTCCTCCCATCCATCATAAGCACAGGCCCATCAACTGTGTGGGAGAGCTTCTGCACTCCTGTGTACGCCCTGGGCCAGGGGCACAACAGAGAGGCACCACAAATTCACTTCCAAGGGTTGCAGCAGGAAGGAGCTAAACACAACAGCTAGACCTAAGCCAGGCATAACTGGAAAACTCAAACGTAAAAGAACTGCACCCGAATTTCATTAGGTGCTAAGGTTATAGCTGCACCAAATCTCTAAACAAAGGTCAGAAGACAGAGCCATACAAAATGACAACAAGAAGGAGCAAAATGCAATCTCATACCCCAAACCCACCCATAACAAGTGCAGAGGACACTAGAGCAGAACAAATTGGGAATCACACAGCTGAAATCAATGAATCACCATCTTATGAAATAAAGAAACAACTGCAGAAAGGTATAGAGGAACTCAGATCAGAAATAAAAAAAGAAATCTTTGAATTGATAGAATCTGAAGTAAAGAATCAAATGCAGAAACATATGTAGGAAACCCAGTGCCCACACAGAACAAGTGCAGAGGACACTAGCTCAGCTGAAATATATGAATTAATAGTGTCATGTCAGAAGTAAATAAGCAACAACAGAAAGGTATAGAGGAACTCAGAGCAGAATTAATTTCTGAAATAAAAAACAAAATCTTTGAATCCAGAGCATCTAAAGAAAAGAATTGAATACAGAAACATATGGAGGATACCCTATCTGAAAAAAAAAAAAAAAACCTCTGCAGTAAAACAATTGATAACTGCTTCTAAAGAAAACATTGATAAAAAAAAATAGAGGATATGAGAAAAATCATGGATTTCTTGAATGAGCAATACAGGAAAGAAACAGATTGCAAGAAGCAGAGTCAAAGAGATATAGTAGAAATTAAAATCTCAATCACAAGCCTACAAAACTGTAAGGAAAGTGAAAACAGACTTTCAGATCTTGAACACGCTGGGGAAGCTACTGAAAAGGTAAGAAAAGACCTCTTGAAAACAACTAGGATGCAGGAAAAAATAATTCATCACCTGCAAGATAATGAAAAGATGAACAACGTGAGAATAATAGGCATCAATGAGAAAGAAAGAATCAATACATGATATAAAAAGAATATGGGCAAAAGTAATAGCAGAAAACTTCCCGAATATGAGGAAACAATCTGACATTCAGGTAACCAAAGCACACACAACACCAAATAACTTCAAACCAATTAAAAACACACCAAGACATACAAAAATCAAGATCCTAGAAATCCAGCACAAGAATAATCTACTGAAAGCCGCTAGAGAAAAGAAGCAGATCACATTCAAAGGAAAACCCATCAGAATTACCGTCAACTTCTCCTCACAAACCATGAAGGCAAGAAGAGCAAGCAGCAGAGTACTTCAGGTCCTCTACTGAAAACAAATTGCAGACCAGATTACTCTACCCTTCAAAACTCACTTCCAACATTGATGGAAAAGTGAAATACTTCCATGACAAAGAACAACTAATGAATTTCATGATGACAAAGCCAACACTACACAGACTACGAAAAGACGTTCTACACAGGGACCAAAATGATCAGAACTCCATGAATGAGAACAGAAGGAATCCACTAAATAGGGCAAACAATTAAACACAGGACAAAAACGAGTAAACAACAGCAGATAAATAGCATGTCGATTGCAAGTCAACACATCTCAATTATAACCATCAATATATATGGACTCAATTCACCAGTTAAGAGAAATAGACTGGTACAGTGGATTAGGAAACAAAATTCAACAAAATGCTATATGAAAGAAACACACTTAACTCATAAAGAAATTCATAGGCTAAAAGTCAAAGGATGGAAAACAATACTACATACCCCAGCACCTCAGAAAAAAACAGGGATAGCAATCCTTTTCTCATATACTCTCAACTTCAAACAAAGAATGATGAAAAGAAATAAAGAAGGCCACTATATACTGGTTCGGGGAAAAATTCAAGAGGAAGAGGTAACATTCATAAATATGTGTGCACCAAACAAGGGAGCACCAACGACATGAGACAAATCTTAATAGACATGAAAAATCTAATATTCAATACCCAAACTTAACAGGAGACCTTAACACACCCTTATCCCAAAAAGATAGGTCAACCAGACAAAAAATTAGCAAAGAAGTAGCAAAACTGAACCAGAGCTTGGAAGAAATGGACTTGGGAGACATATACATAGTGTTCCATCCAACCACAGCTGAACACACAGTTTTGTAAGCTGCACATGGGTCATTTTCTAAAATAGAAGACATACTAGTCCATTGGTCATGCTTAAGTATATGCAAGAAAACAGAAATTATCCCATGAAAATTATCTGACCACAGTGCAATGAACCTGGAAAAAAAAAGATGAAACAAACCAGAAAAATACTCTAAATACATTGAAATTAAACAACACCCTAGTCAGCAACCACTGGGTCACACATGAAATTAAAGAAGAAATTGAACAATATCTACAATTCAATGAAAATTCAACCACAACTTATCTGAATTAATGGGATGTGATTAAAGCAGTTCTCAGAGGGAAATTCATAGCTGTGTACTCACACAATAGGAAAACAGAATGGGAACAAATAACTACCCTAATGCTGCACCTTCAACAACTAGAAAAGGAAGAGCAAACCAAACACAGAGCCCAAAGATGGGAAGAAATCATAAAGATTAAAGCAGAAATTAATTCAATTAAGATGAAGAAAACAGTTCAAAGAATTAATGAATCAAAAACCTGGTTCTTTCAAAGACTAAATAAAATCAATAAGCCCCTAGCTAACCTCATCTAAAAGAGGAAGGAAAAAAATCAAATACAAGCAATAAGGAATGAAAAGGGAGTAATCACCACAGACCTAGTGGAAATTCAAAAGATTATCAGTAGCTACTTTGTGAATCTTTACTCTTACAGAATAGAAGACACACAAGAAATGGACAGATTCCTAGAAAGATAAAAATTACCAAAACTGAATCAAGAAATATAACAACTCTCAATAACTCAATAACAGCCAATTAAATACAAGATGTAATAAAAAGCCTGGTGACAAAGTAAAGCCCAGGTCCTGATGGATTAACAGCCAAATTTTACAAGAAATTTGCAGAAGACATAATCCCATCACACCCTCAAACTCTTCAATGAAATTTAAAATGAAATAGTTCTCCTAAAATCATTCCTGGACGCAAGTATTATACTGATATCAAAACCAGGGAAAGACACAAATAAAAAAGTGAACTTCAGGTCAATCTCCCTTATGAACATAGATGCAAAGATCCTCAATAAAATCCTAGCAAATACAATACAGCAAATCATCAAGAAGATCATATACCATGACCAGATAGGATTCATTCCAGGGATGCAACGATAGTTCAACATTCAAACATCTATAAATGTAATACACTATATAAATAGAGTGAAATCTAAAAACCAAATGATCATCACAAATAATGCAGAAAAGGTTTTTGATAAAGTGCATTCCAACACTCATTCATGTCCAGAGTACTACAGAAAATTGGAATAGATGGCCTCTACTTCAATCTGGTAAAAGCCATTTATGAAAACACAATGGCTAACATAATCCTAAATGGGGAAAATCTGAAATCTTTTACTCTAAGATATGGTACAAGACAATGATGTCCTCTATCACCTCTCCTATTCAATATAGTTTTGGAATCATTAGCTAGATCCACTAGAAAAGAGAAAGAAAGAAAAAGAATAAGAATAGGTAAAGAAGAAGTTAAATCATCATTATTCACAAATCACAGGATACTTTGCTTGGAAGACCCAAAACCTCCACCAAGAAGCTACTAGAATTGATACACAAATTCAGTAGCATAACAGGTTACAAAGTCCACACCCAAAAGTAAATAGCCTCACTCTACATAAATAACAAACACACAGAGAGGGAAATTATAGAAACAATACCTTTTACAATAGCACCGAGGAAAATGAAATACCTTGGAATTCATCAAACTAAAGAAGTCAAAGATCATTTCACAGAAAATTACAGTACTCTGAAAAAAGAGATAGTAGAAGATTTCAGAAAATGGAAAGATATTCCCTTCTCCTGGATAGGAAGAACAACCATCGTGAAGATGGCCATACTCCCAAAATGGTTGTACAGATTTAATGCAATCCCTATCAAACTACCACCAACACACCACACAGACCTAGAGAAATCATTCCTAAGATTTATTTGAAAACAGAAAGATCTAGAATAGCAAAGACAATCCTGACCAATAAAGAAAAGTCAGGAGGTATTACAATTCCTGACTTGAAATTATACTACAAGGCTCCTGTGATAAAATCAGCATGGTATTGGCACAGAAATAAACCTGATGATCAATGGAATAGGTTAAAAGATGCAGAGAGCTCTATGAACACACTCAGCCAACTGATCTTTGATAAAGGGGCCAAACACACTTACTGGAAGAAAGATAGCCTCTTTAACAAATGGTGCCTGAAAAACTGGCTCTCTACATGTCGAAAACTAAAACTTGACCCAGGTCTATCACCATGCACTAAACTAAAGTCAAAATGGATTAAAGATCTAAACATTAAAGCAGAAACACTAAATCTCCTGGGAGAAAAAGCAGGAGGAACTCTAGAAGACAAAGGGGTACTCAAAGAGTTCATGAACAAAAATCAAATCACATGGGAAATGCTTGAGAGAATTAACAACTGGGAGAGAATTAACAACTGGGACCACCTCTTATTGAGAAGTTTTTGCATGTCAAGAGAAATTACCAATGAAGTGAAAATACAACCACAAATTTCAAAAAAAGTCTTGACTAATAAGCACTCAGACAAAAGTGTGCTCTCTAGAATTCATAAAGAACTAAAAAACATTAGGGCACCTAAATTTAAAGAACCATTCCAGAAATGGACATCCAAGATGAACACATATTTCTCAGAGACAAAAATTAAAGAGACGAATAAATATATGAAAAAATGTTTCACATCACTAGCCATCGGTGAAATGCAAATTAAAACAACACTGAGATACCATCTCACCAAACAAAGAATGGCTATCATAAAGAAATCAACCAACAACAAATGCTGGAAAGGCTGTGGGGAAAAGGGAACTGTTCTCCATTGCTGGTGAGAATATAGACTGGTGCAACCATTATGGAAATCAGTGTGGAGACTCCTTAAAAAAGTAGGACTGGAAATCCCATTCAAACCAGCTATTCACCTACTGGGGATTTTCCCAGGGGAACTGAAAACATCATATCATAATGATATATGTATGCCTATGTTTGTAGCAGCACAATTTGTGATAGAAAATCTTGGAAGCAACCAAGAAGACCATCACCTGAGGAATGGATGAAAAAGTTGTGGTTTTTTTATATAATAGAATATTACTCAGCTATAAATAATGATAAACTCGAAGGCTTCTTATTCAAGTGGATGCCACTTGAAAATATACTCATAAGTGAAATAAACCAGGCACACATTTGTAAATATCATACAGTCTCCCTAGCATAAGAACTCAAAAGAAGAAATACAAATGGAAAGGTATAATACAATTTAAAGGAAAGCAAGAACTTCAGGATAAGACAATGAAGAGAGAACAAGGAGAAGAGCCAGGAAACATGACAGAGGCAGAGCCATACAGTTATATGTACAAGATGGGTAAGGCAATGATCCTGAGAATCTTCAGAAGATTTTTGAATTTAGCAGTTAATTGAAAGGATTCTCACCCTTACTAACTATATATGCTGACACCTGTGAATTAAGCAACTGCACGGAAGATGGCAATTTGTAATAGTAGGTTCATGCTGGGAGTGCCTGTCATTCTGGTCTTCTGAATACAAGCTGCTTATCATGACATGCCAGTTGCTGCCATGCTGTCTGTCAGGTAGATATTTGTTTAAAAGGAAAAGGGTGGTGAATGAAGGTAGGAGACAGGAAAAGTAGTGTCGTGGGGCTGTCCTGCTGCTAGGCTGTATATCGTTAGATTTCTGAACTTATGTATAAACGTATATAATTCTTATTCCTACTTTTTAAATATGTTTTAATTTTTTTTAAATTATTTCATCATATTCTGTAGGGACTTAAAGTTTAATATATCAATACTTTATAAAAATACCTGTTCCATGTTATGCCTAAGATATTTGATATTCAGATAGATGGTGAAGTTAAGCTCAACAGCCTAGGTTGTATGGTAATAACAATAAGCTTCTCTTCTGGAGGGTTAGCAATCTGAGTTTGCAGACAAAAAATTAGAGAAAAAGGAGGGCTGCAAGAAAAGCCAACATTTTTGCCCTAGCCATCCAAGGTCTATTAAGACTCAGGACCGCTACTGTAACATCATGTAACTCAGTTGTGTCCCAAATTTTCTGATCAAGGAGATTATGGGGCCATTCATCCCAGGGATGCAAGCATGGTTCAAAATTCAAAAATCTGTAAATGTAAT
>NW_004524696.1:5117632-5152745 GCF_000260255.1 Octodon degus | reverse complement strand
ATGCAATGTTTTAATTATTGAAACTGTCCTACCAATTTGGTTTGAAACTGTCTCATTGCTATTTGTTTCTCAATAAAATTATGGAAAAAAGTAAGATAAAAAGAGAGCAAGTGTGTAAGAAACTAATTAATTCAAAGGACTGAAAGAAAAAAAAAACCTGTCCTCATGGAATTTTATACTTAGCAAATATACCTTTGAAAACTGAAAGTAAAATATTTTCCATTTATACAAACAAAATATTCTAATACCTCCAGACGTAGCACATAGGAAATTACAAAGGACATAATTCAGAAGGCAAGAGAAGTTGCTGTATGGTCCTGGATAAAGAATAAAGAACTCTCCAAATGATTGTTATGCAGGACTATGTAAAATATATTAGATGAATCCATTTAAAAGGTCATTGAAGATTTCTACAAAACAGTATCAATCTTATGTCAGGTTATATACCTTTTGTGTGTGTGTGTGTGCGTGTGTGTGTGTTTATGTGTTTGTGTGTGTGTGTGTGTGTGTGTGTAAAAGACAAGAAAGAAGTAACATAAAGTCAATGGAAAATGGAAATATGCTTTTTAAAGTTCCTAGTACTAGTAGAAAATATCAGATCATGTCTTAGTATGTAGATTGTAATTCAAAGATACAGTATAAATCTTAAAACAAAAATTAAGTTAAATAATATTAAGAAAATTAATTAAATATTAATTAATTAAAAATTACATATTTCAAAACAATTCAACTAAGGAGAAGTTTTAATGATAGTACAGAATTACTGACAATAAAACAACATAAATACTGGAATGGCAAATATATGACCAGCACTTCTAATAGTTTGGGGATAGATATCACACAAAGTTCTAGTATGTCATGGACATGGGCAGTGTCCACAATGCTTACTGGTGGCCAGGTGTCACTTGTGGGACTGAGCTACTGCTATTCCTTGATATCCACACTGTAGACCCAGACAGAATCATGACCCATAGGGTGCACGAGAAGTGCATTTGTAGAGTATTCTGATGGAAATATTTTGCTGCTGTATAAAAAAGAATAATTGAAAAACTGCTTTTGTATACTTCTTTTTTCTGTTGTGTTTAATTGTTTTCCCTATTTGGTGGGTTCTTTCCATTCTCATTCATGGAGCTGTAGTCCTTTTGCTCCCTCTCTAGAATCACTTTTAGTAGTCTGTGTAGGGTTGGCTTTGTTGTCATGAAGTTCTTGAGTTATTCTTTGTCATGGAAGCATTTCACTTCTCCATTATACTTGCAACAGAGCTTTGGTATACCAATCTGGGTTGGAATTTGTCTTCTTGCAAGACTTGTAGTACTTGCTCCATACTTTTCTTGATGTGATTGTTTGTGAAGAGAAATCTGCATTATTTTGATGGGTTTTCCTTTAAATGTCATCTGTTTCTTTTCTCTGGCGGCTTTTCGTGTACTGTTCCTGTGATGAATTTCTGAAATCTTGATTATTGTATGTGTGGGTGTGGTTTTAATTAGGTTGATGTTATTTGGAGTTCTATATGCTTCAGTTATTTGTATGTCAGATTGTCTACCCATATTTGGGAAGTTTTCTCCTATTACTTCTGTCCATATTCTTTTTACATCATTTGTTTTGACTCTTTCTTTCTCATTGATGTCTATTATTCTTTATTTTATTTTATTGAGAAACAAATATCAATGAGACAGTTTCAAAGCTGATTAATAGGACAGTTTCAATAATTAATACATTGTACATTGTTATTTTCTTAGTGGTTATCCATAGTACAAGATGCAGACAGAATATCCTGTCCAAACACTATTCAAACAAATTTTTCTTCTCAATGAATTAAATGAAAGTAGCTGTATATCTATCCTAACTATTCTGCATATACAGATAAAAATGGTCCTTCCTTTGTATCATCTTTTTTTGTTTAGTCCTGTCAGAAATGGGTATTCCATTTGTATCTAAATCCTATAGGTGCATGAATTCATCAAAACAGTCTAGCAGTCCACAATAGTAGTGGGTTATCCACAGAAGTTATTGACTTGAGCCTTTCACAACTCATCATACTAATATGGCTTTACTTTGTATACCTTGTTTTTATAATTTTCTGATGTATGGTTAAGACAAAGATAAAGCAAGACCTGTAAAACAAGAAATGTAACTTTTGTATCTGATAAGGTCAGTCAAGTACCCTCAGGATTTATCTTGTAACCCTGTACCGCAGTTAGCAGATCCTTTGTCAGTGTCAGCCATGTGGATGAGTCACCACCATTGCCTGACCAATTTACTCTCTGTGAAATCCTGAGAGAATGTTTTCTCTCCAGGTGACTCTCCTTAGATGCCTATTATTCTTATGTTGTTAATCTTTGCATCATCTTGCAGATGTTGAACTACTTTTGCTGCATCCTAGTTGTTTGTAAGAGATTTTTTCTTGGGTCAGGGAGATAGCTCAGTAGAATAAGCACTTGTCTGGCAAGCACAAGGACCTGAGTTCAATCCCTGGTTCTGAAAAAAAGGGGGGAGCAAGAGAGATCTTTTCTTACCTTTTCACTAGCTGCAACTCTATTTTCACTTTCATTCAAATGGTTTTGAGCTTGTGATTAAGGTTTTAATTTCCTGTGTAGTACTTTGAATCTGCTTCATGCATTCTATTTCTTAACTATATTGTTCATTCAAGAATTCCCTCATTTTTTATTCTCCTCTATTTTTTATCAGTGTCTACTTTAGAAACACCTAGTGGTTCTTTCATTATAGTTGTTATTTCTTTTTTTTTACTTCAGAAATTATTTCTGATCTGATTTCCTCTATACCTTTCTGCAATTGTTTCTTTACTTCAGAGGCTATTATTTCAGAGATTTTAGGTGTGTGATCTCCAATTTCTTCTATGCTATTGTTTCCTGCACTTGTTCTGGGTGGGCTCTGGAACCTGAGAATGTATTTTGTTCCTTCTCTTTGTCATTTTGTGTAGCACTGTCTTCTGAAATTTGCTGTAGAGCTTAGATTGAGTTATTACCTTAGCACCAGGTCCAGTTCTACCAAGTTCAAGCTTGTCCAGGTGTGTGTGACTTGGGTGTGGTTGCTGGGCTCCATTTCTTCCTGCCGCAGTCTTTGGAGGTGAACCTGCTGTGTGGCTCTGGAAAGATGTTCTGCTTCTGGATCAGCTGGGTGTGTGTTGCCTCTAGCTTCTCTTCAGGGAAGTTTTGCTGCAGGGTTCCACACAGGGCCTGTCTGATGGAGGAAGTTCTACTCACATGCCGGGCCTGGGTGTTGGCTCAAATGAAGATCTGGAGGGTCCCAGGCAGTCCCACTCACAGGCCAGGCCTGGGTGGAATGAGGATCCAGTGGGCCCCAGTGGTCCTACTCACACTCAGCCTGGGCTCTGGGTTGAAGCACATGATCTTTTTGAAGATTTGTTGCATCCTGTTTGCCAGGATCTTGTTGAGGAGTTTTGCATTTGTGTTAATTAAGATTAGACTATAGTTCTCTTTTATACCTTGGCAAAAATCCTCAGGTGGGTCATCCATGACCAGAACCACACTGCCTCATTTTAGCTTGGCATCCTCACTTAAATTGAGCATTAGTTAATCCATCACTGTAAGTTTTTCATTACTGTTTCAGTTTCATTGCCTGTTATCAGATTTGGTCCTCTGTCCAAGGTGCAGCTTGCAATAACTTTTCTCATTCTGCACATTGTCTCATCTCTCTATTTTTGCTGTTGTTGTTAATTTTTTGGTTGGTTGTTTGCAGAGTACAAGCTTTGTAATTTGATATAATTCCAATTGTTGATTTTGGATGCTATTCTTTGTGCAATTGTGTTTCAGTTTTAAAGTCCTTGCTTATGCCTATATTTTCAAGAGTTTTATCTCTTTTCAAACTATCCTATCTTTTGTAATTATTTTTTTCATTTTTACACCTTGTTATACTTTGTTTGTGGTTTAAATTCTAATCTCAGTAAAAAAAAAATTCAATGGCAATAAGATCTAAATATTCAGATCCTAGTGAGAATAATACTGGAATAATGTTGACTGAACAGTAATTTTCTCTTTAGTGAAAAATATTATGAGTTTATTATAATATTGGATATTTTGTTCACCAACAGATATAGTCTTAGGTCCAATTCAACCACTATGCAAGGAAATTCCAAATTATATGTCTAAGAGTGTTCATAAAGTACTATGCCTTGGTAAAAAGATTACAAATTATGAAATCCAAGTTCTAGCTTAAAGTATTTAAAAATCATGTTTAACATTATAACTGTGAGCAAATTTATTCATAGAAATTTTAATGATAGAGTCCCAAAATGTTAGTTTTTAATCTTTACATACAAAATCTACTTGTATTAATCTTTAAGACAAGTTTATGAAGTCATTTTAATATCTTATTTAAATAGTTGAGTTTGCCTAAATCTTATTTCTCCATATGTGATATGAATTGGTGACTCATGTTGATCTAGTTCAAACAATTTTATCACTCCCTTGGCTAGCATCTCTTCTCAAAGAATAACATTTATCTCCCTTCCTAAGACCAGTGATGTTGCTGGCCATATTCTGGAACAAACTAACTCCACAAATAATAATATTATTAAAAGTACCCCCAGAGGGCTGGCCAGTTAACTCAGCAAATTAAAGCACCTGCTTAGGCAGACTCAAGGACTGGAGGTTCGATCCCTGGCTTGCTATGTGGGCCCCACCCACAGGACACGCTGAGAAAGCAATTTCAACTGAGCATGATGGTGCACACCTATAATCCCAGTGCTTGGGAGACTGAAAACAAGAGGATCACTACAAGTCTGATCTATGTAGTAAGATGCTGTAGACCCTATATAAAATACATTAAAAAAAAAAGTGCCCTAGAAACCTTCAGCCTGTAATCTCACTTTTAATTCAATAGGGGTGAGGACCTATTCCTCGGAGACACAAATTTTTCAGTAGATTTTAATGTATGTCACAAAATTATTTCTTTGTCCTACAGTGATTACAGTTTTCCATTACAGTTCAATAATTAAATCTGTGGTCATTCTTTCAAGTTAAACAGAAGTGGCTTAGTAATAATAAGTCTGCCATTTTATCATTGCCAAACCTCAATAATTGTAAGGAATTTGGAGCCCTAATCATTTAGCTTCTCTCTCTTCAATTTTCCTGTGTCTGTTCCATAAATCTGTCATTTTGGTCTCTCCCTTGGAGGTTTTAACCAACCATAGATAATAGCAGCCATTGGAGCACCTTTATTTTAGAACAAATTCTAGTGTAATCATTGAGATGAATAATCAACATAATTAATTTTGACATTCAAGATTATGCTTTTAGCAAAGAGCTAATATTTCTAAAATATTAAAGAATATGTATTTCACTTGCAGCCTCTAATTATCTCTCCTAAATTGCTTCAAATGTAAAACTTCCAACCATATCAGAAATAAAGGATGGTAGTCATGTTAATATCAGAACATTGAAGAGAATAAAAATAAACAGTGATAAACCTAAACATTTCATAAAACACCCTCAAAAAGCTGAAACAGCCAAAAAAAGAAAGTGGAGTTATCATAAATTCCATTGTTTCCTCATAGAAAATATACATTAAATTAGAAATGTGGACAGTTATTCCCTCTTGTTCAGGACCAAGTACTACTTTAAAAAAAAAAAAAAAAAAAAAGATCTTCCTGTTGCCACAATTTCCACCCACTAACTTCCATCTTTCTATACTCACTTAATGTTGCTGATCCCAGACATCTACAATCTGAGAAACACTTTAGGGAAATGTTAATCAGAAAAAGAATTACACATGTCACACATGAATAGGGATAGCTTTCACACATAAAGTGTATCCCAAGTTGTCAAAATCTTAATAAATTCAGAGTATAAAGGGTAAATAATGGCCAGCCAAATAGCTCAGTGGATTAAAGTGCCCACAAGCAGGCCCAGGGGCTAAAGTTTTGACACCCAAGCCTACCATGCTGGCCTCACCCCTGGGGCACACTGAGACAGCAATTGAGACTGGGCATGGTAGTGTGTGACTATAATCCCAGCTCTTGGGAGGCTGTAAACAAGCAGATTACTATGAGCCCAGGCAAGCACTTATTCTACTGAGCCATATCCCCAGCCCCTAATGAGTCCAATCTAGTAGTGAGACCCTGAACACCTGGTAGACCTTCTCTAAAATAAAAATTTTAAAAAGGTGAATAAGTTAGGGTTCAAAAATGACCCCTTTTAGGAAGTTACATAGGGAAAATTTGAGATAAATTAAGAGCCTGAGTGGGAAGATGCCAGAAGGATGTGGTCTGAAGGAGATATTCCCTCTGATGGTGATAGAAAACAGATACCAAAAGCGTTCACATACACTGGCTAGCCAAGCTTATACTCGAGTTTCAGTAAAAAGAAAAAAAATGTGTACTAAATTTGAGATACTGACAGTCCTATAAGGTCAGATCATCTAAAGTACGATAATCACTCCAGTGGAAGCAGGTGATCAAAGATTATGATGTATGTAAAGAAAAGGGGTAATAACAAAGTTAATAAACAATAAAACTGACATAGAAAAAAATAGATATATGTCATTCTACAACTAACTAAATATAGTCCCTAAAACTGACAATGGAAATGAAGAAATTACAAAAAAATAAAAATAAAAATAAAAAGCTGTCCCGAGGGGATCTTGAGATTTAGATTGTTAAAACACAGAGTTTTAGATTGACGATGCCATTCAGAACACATAGCTGCACTTCTCAAGAGTCACCTTTGGAAATATTCTAGAGAATTTGGTGATAGTGAGAGAAGAATTGCAGCTTCCAAGGAAAACAGAGGCAACCCAGTCATGACCAAGCAGAGGGCTGCCTCCACTGAACACACTGTCAACTCATCCCTAAAATGCAGAATAAAAGTAAGGCTGTTCCAGCTGGAGAACATGATTACCCTGAGGTGAGTCAAGCAAGCAAATTGTTAGGCAGAGAGGTTTCAACTGACATCAACCTCCTGCGTGTATAAATAAACACTCTATAAGCATTGGGTGGTTCTTTTTCTCCCATCCAGACAAAAGACTCCACCTGACCTCAGCTTTCTGCATTCTAACTTTGTCTCTATTTCTTCCTCCTCCACAATCCCTGCCCTGGGAAATTTGAGAGCTGTACTGGATTCAGCAAGACAGCATTGTACTGAAATAGTCCATTCTCTACACATATTAGTGGTAAAAATCCTAAATACCACAGCATCATATAAAAAAGATTCATTGAACCATTTTGGCAAATGCTGATCAATTATAATAAGTCAGGCTTATTATAATAGTCTAACAATGGTCTAAGAATAATTAATTGAATCTAATTTTATATCAATAGTGACAATATAAGGAATGAAGTAAAACAACTGTAGTGGAAACAAATTCCCATTGTTGATTTTTAAAGATCAATCATATTTCCTGACATCTAAGACCAAGACATGACACCATGGTGCATGGGACATTACCACTGACATCAGAAATGAGACAAGGCTGTCCCTCACAACCATTCTACTAAACATTGTTTGTGTGTTATCACATAGAAAAACAATACAACACAAATGTGTACTCATCAGATTGGCCAAGAGACAAAAGGGCCAAATTTGCCAAGAACACAGGGAAATAAAAGCTCATAAATTACTGGGAAATCAAAACAAAGTATGGTTTCTAAGTAAAGCCATGCTGTTATGTGGAGCTGTAGGGGACTCAGGTCAACAATTTCTGACATTGCCAGTGAAGTGGAAGACCCAATACTATTATTGGCTACTGGACTCTTTTACAATATTTTGCTGAGTTAACATGCCTATAATATTCAAATAACAGAACTTAACAAAAAAAGGGGATACAGATGAATGTCCATTTTGTATCTGTGTATTCAAAGTGGTTAAGACAGATATATAGTTACATTCTCTTAATGAACAGAGGGATTTGTTTTTGTTTTTTTTGTTTTTTTTTTTTTTTTTTTCGGAACAGGGGATTGAACTCAGGCCCTTGCACTTGCCAGGCAAGCACTTATTCTACTTAGCAAACTCCCTGGCCCCTGGGATTTGTTCTAATAGTATTTGTAAATAGGATATCATGTCTGCATCTTGTACAGCAAATAACCACTAGGAAGAATGTATGCAATGTGTTAATTATTGAAACTGTCCTACCGATTTGGTTTGAAACTGTCTCATTGCTATTTGTTTCTCAATAAAATTATGGGGAAAAGAAAAACAAAGTAAGGCTTCTAAAAGTCAAATTCAAAATATGCAAAAATCCAGGTAATTGCTGCTGTTTGATATAATCACAATTGCAGCAATTAATCCTAAGGAGAAAATGTGATGAACCACTGAGATCTGTTTCCTATGGTCAAAATTGAGAACTATTATAATATTTCCTGGTAATTCTTAAACAGTAGTTTAATAAAATAAAATCTGATTTTGTTTTCTTAAGAATCTGGAAAAGCATTCTCAATATTATGTTTAAAAAGTAGGATACAAAATAAACAACTAATAAAATTGACACAGAAAAAGCAATAGCAATTTCAGGATGGAAAACTAACTTTACTGAGAAGCCTTTAAAAATTTTGAGAGAATACAATTAATAATATTATACCTATAGTGCTGAACATATAGACACAATATGAAAATGCATTTTCAGGATGTGCTCACCTGGGTAGAGAAATAAAATGTGAAAAATCCAACAATTGTAAGGAGAAAATGGACGCTTGCCCCTGTGGCTGCCAAGTGCTCAGGCATAGGCGGCTTGACATCTCTGAGCACCTGAGGAGCTCTTACTTGCAATGTAAATACTTTTAGAACAAAGAGTACTTTCTGAGATACTTCTGCTTGCTAAAGGCTGGACAAAGAGAAGTAAAGAAAGCAGGCTCACAGCCATTGATGATATATATGTGGCTGGAGAATCAATAAATTAAACATTTGGAAAGGAAAACAAAATGGTCACGTCCATGAAGCAATCATCAAGACAGGTAGAGGACAGTAGTAAACATTTGTGAAAATGAAGTGTTTTTATTGTGGGTGTGGATGCTGCATTTGCCCTGGGGCAGGTAATTTGCATTACAATGTAAGGAGGGAAGAGAAGCTAGCTGCCTGGGCTGCTGCTACTCCCAAGTGCTCTTGCTCTTACCTCCACCATGAAAGGTTGCTTTCTGCTATGTGCTCTGCCTTGGAGTCAGCTGAGTATGGACTGAAATCTCCAGGAACTGTGAGTTAAATAAACTTTTCCTTCCCTCATTTTGGGTGTTGGGTATTTGTCCCAGCAATGAGAGAAGAGTAAGACATGAAGGCAGTCAACACAAAATTTATAATAAAAAGAAAATATTTTCCTGGAACTAATAAAAGGGGACTCAATAGACAGTTCCCTGTCTGTACAAAGCATGAGACACACCTTATAATTGGGCAATAGACAATGAAGACCTGACTACAATGACCATAGGAATTCCTCCACAGTCTACCAACCTGTGATCCCAGCCTGGTTTCCATCAGAACCTCACTGCAGTTCCAGGCCTTCAAAGGAACATGAAAAAATGGTTCAAAACATCATCTGAAAGAACCCACTACACAAAGGGCCATGAAGTTTTCTGGAATAAGCCAAGTGAGTTATGCAGTGATAAAAATGATCCAGATGGACTCCTCTTCCTTTAGAATCTAGCATTCAGAAAGACTGGCCAAATAAGTCAGTGGATTAAAGCAGCTGCCAGCAGCAGCAGGGCTGGGGATTTGATTCCCGGACCTGCCCCTGGGGCATGCTGAGATGGCAATTAAGACGGGATGTGCTAGCTCACCCCTGTAATCCCAGCTGTTGGGAGGCTGTACACAGGTGGATCACTTCAAATCCAATCTAGGATTGAGACCCTGAACACCCTGTAGACTCTTCCCTAAAATACAAAGAAAAGAATCTAGCATTGAGAAATACATCAATTTTAGTGGGTCTATGTAAAAATAATACACTTGACTGTATTTTATAGCAGTGAGAAAATTATGATTATGTAATGGTTGTTCCCATGAACTTGGAAAAGTTAATCATGATGTTTTCTGTAGGTGTACTGAAATCTATCTGATGAAAAGAGTAACACTGCTTAGCAGCTACCCTGGAGATTACCAAGGTGACCCAGCTCTAAGCCTATGCTCACAAAGAAGAGAAAAATAGCACTAGATGTATTTTGATAGAAGAAAATCTTTGGAACATTGTATGTGGCCTTTGCACATTTTACATGTGAGTATAAATATTGAGACATCTACCCAGTTATATCTGTGTGACAAGAGTCAATTGTAGAAGCAAACTTCCAGGGAGCAAAGGAGGAAGACATGAGGAATTGTTCACATTTTTATTTCTATGCAGTATATGGTATTTGATCATGGAGCAGATATTTTGTACTATTTTAACTTTAAAAAAGGAACATTTCGATTACTGAAGAATTAAACTATGTGCAGCTGTCATCCCCACTCTCCAGCGCCTTTGTAGCTTCACGACTTTCATTGGTGACAAGCGCTCCCTGCCCTCAGCAGCAGGGGAACATCTCATTACACCCAGTCCACCATGCAGAAAGGGAAGGATAAGTCTGATATCCCAAATTCACGGGGTTTTAACTTTATATTCATTGGTACATTTTGTGTACACATAATGACAACATTCACCATGGGGGTTAGTATGCGTATATGATATAGCTTGCTTAGAACAAAAATATAGAAACAAAACTTTTGTAAACAAAGAGGAGAAGAAGGGTGAAAGGGAGGGCAATGGGGAAAAAAAGAAGAAACCAGTTCACTTTCATTAAATATATAGCACAAACACAAGCGTGATTACAATTTGGTTTCCTTTCAGGTCATATTTTAATGACATCTTCAGTTCTTCTCAAATCCCTAGAAGACCAGGAAGATAGCATAAGAGGCATAAGTGCCTGCCTGACAAGTGCAAGGTCCCAAGTTTAATCCCACTACCCTCCACCCTGCCCAAAAATAAATAAATAAATAAATAAATAAATAAATAAATAAATAAATCCTCTCGAGATAAGCAGAAACTACTGGAACATCTAGAAATTTCATGGATTTGAGATTTCTATATTGAACCTAATGCCAGTATTACCAAGTGAAAGAACTATATCTGTGCAAAATGTTAAGATACATAATTCTCAAGTGAGAAAATAATATTAAAATTACTTAACTGATAAGTTTATGCAGTGAAAGAAAGTGTA
The DNA here is from genome assembly GCF_000260255.1 of Octodon degus. Classification (NCBI taxonomy): domain Eukaryota; kingdom Metazoa; phylum Chordata; class Mammalia; order Rodentia; family Octodontidae; genus Octodon; species Octodon degus. The sequence continues at coordinate 5,141,593 of NW_004524696.1, read as the reverse complement.
ATAATTTATTTACTAATGCAATTGTAGAAATCAGACTGTAGGACTGGGGAGATAGCTCGGCGGTCTAAGCACCTGCCTGGTAAGCGCAAAGACCTAGGTTAGGCCCCTGGTACCACATGTCATGTTGGCACTGGAGCCCAGCATGGTGGTGCACACCTGTAATTCCAGCCCTAGGGAGGCTGAGACAGGAGGATCACTATGAGTCTAAGCTGCATAACAAGACCCTGTACCAAATATATAAATGTTTTTTAAAAACTTTTTTAAAGAAATTAGACTGTGACTGTTTATTTGTCAAGAAATCATATTTGACCTGGCATGATTAAGAAAAAAGAATTTTTAATTTGTTTTCCATGGCTGCTAAATAAGAATAAAACAACGTTATTCTTCTATGAATGAGGTAATGAGAACAAAGAAATAAAACCAAAATAGATTGTATTTTACTCTTTTGTGTCATCCTTGGTTTGTAATTTGGAAAAATTTTGGGCTTTGTTTTAGGGATACCAGAAAAAGATGAGAAAAACTGGATAAATATAAACTGAGGTAATTTGTGATTTACAAGTATATTTCTTGTTATATGTTACAAACACCTTAAAAGTGGGTGAACTCCTAGCGCTATCTTGCCAGCTATGAAAAGGTTTTAGGAAAAACCAAGTAGTCTGCCTCCACCACGTCATCACTACAACAATGCCACGTCTTCCTGGAGGCACGCTCCCGGCCATCACCCCCCAGAACCTGTGTCTGCTGGCCTGCTTCGCTGTAGCTGTGCCCCACAGGGTGGAGTCACCTTCCACACACCAAACCCAGCCCCACCTGGTAATACAGGAAGCACCTTAGACTGTGTCCGAAGGTCTGTCAGCTTCTGCCACAGATCCAGTGAACAGAGGCTGCCTTGTGCCATCTGTGATAATTTCCTGTCTCCCAGCACATACCTGAACATGCCCTGACACTTTCTCAGCCTATAGAGGACACTGGCACCACTCCTGCAGAAGTTGCTGCCCCTCCAAGTCACATCTTAGCAGATACCCAAACCAGGAATGTGGTGGGAGGTTGTGGGGCAGCCTGCACTCAGGTGCATCCCAGCCAACACCCTGCATCCCTGAGTCCTCAGACTCTCTTTTCTCCAACACTGAAGTGTGGCCCCAGCCAAGCATGTCAACATCACTAAATCAGTCCTCACCTTGGGCCTACAGAGCAGAAACTATGAGGAAATCTGTGACTCAGCAAAGTCTCCAGGGGATCCCAGAAAAGCTCACACCAAGTACCTAAGGAGGCTGTCATACTCCCCCATGCCACCAGCTCTCAGTCTTCCTGACAGCAGGCTTGAGTGGCTGGCCAAGCACTTGAGACACATTCCCAGACACTTAAGCCAACATATGAAATCTTCAGGCCCTTAATTTTGTCACTTTATCATCTTTTTTACAATCTTCTCTAGCATCCACTCCTATGTAAATGCCAGGCTTCCTTTTGGTATAGAACATCCTTGGATGGGCAGATACCACTCCTGGAGCTGGCTTTCTCCCTCTCCTTCTAAACTACCTCTGAGTATCCAGAGAAAATAAAGATATCTTGGGGTAGGTCTTGGGCATCAGAGTCAGTTTGGGAAAAACTTGAGGTGCAATCACTGTAAATGATTATGTAGGGTAAGAGTTCCTGGATGGGATGGGGAGGGGACACAAGAGTGCTCAGGGACTTCCAGAATGTATGTAAATGTCACCTCTCTCTTGCCAAAGTTCTACTGCATGCCACCCATGCTCCCTCACCTGAGTAAAAGGTACCTGGGCAGGTGGGCGTTTGCACTGCCCTGGCATCTACAGCCATATGACTGGACACTTAGCTACTGTCCCCACAATTCTAGGAGACAAGCCACTGTCAGAGCCTTGGGGAAGATCTGATCATCTCACTTTCCCTGGAGAGCATTTGTGGCTGTTAGTTACCCATTCTGTTCTCTCTGGAGCAACCAGAAAAAAAAGCAGTTTCCACAGTCTATATATCACAGCAGCCAAGTAGATGGCGACTGGTATCCCATACAAACCCTTGCCTGTGACAAGATGTTGTGGAGGCAATCCATGTTGGGCAACAGCCCATCACACCAGTGCAACAAGGCCTGTGGCTACCACTCCAGCTGTAATTCTCACTAAGGTAACTGTCCTGGCCTTGTCTATTGAGGAACCACATCAGCAACCCCTTTGATGCTGTCAGCATTATTCCTCCCCACATAGCCAAGTGACCTCATTCTGTGACCAAATGGGGGTACCTGTCAGGCTGTGGATACCCACCGGACAGGGTCAGCACCCTGTGAAAAACCTCACAGAGCCCCAGGAGAGCTGAATCCACACGAATTTCCTGATAGCTTATTCCTTCCTCAGCTGCTTGAGCCCCCAGGGTGCAGGCTAAGCAGGTTAGAGATCTGGTAAGTGTGGAAGGCTTCCAGTTTGCATGGCCGCTGTTTCTAAAAGACATGGCCTTGACAGTGGTCTCAGATATTCCCCTCCAGAACCACTGGTCTGATCAGCTACCATTGCACATTAAGAAACTTGATTTCTTGCCTATCCCTTTCTGGTTTGCTGTTTGGCTAGAGCTTACAAGGTGATTGGTTTGTTAAATCCAACTACTATGAAGACATACTTAAGAAGAAACACTGAACCATTGGCTACTAAGTTATTCTAATATCATCTAATATCAGAAATATTTAATATATTCTAACAGATTCTAAATTACAAATACATAAGCTGACTGTAGGACTGTAAGTGTCCCCAACTGCGATGTTTTTAAGACACAATTTCAATAAGTAAAAACCTATAATACAATTGATTTTTTATATTTTTTTTGCTACTTCCACATGATATTTGTAGTGTCAAACACTCCAGCTCATCTGGCATCATATAGCCATCTTCTCATGGAGAAGAATGTGAAGCTATCTCCAAATATAGCCACCCATCACTGTATTTGCACGTGCCTTCTAATTAAAGTATGAGTGCTTCAGAAATTGCTTTCTGGAAAACTGCTCCTGAAGGAGATTTTTAATTTATTCTCTTCTAAATGATATTCAGATAATGTGAGGATATTTCCACAACTGAAAAAAATAAGATTTGTTTCTTTAGTCTTTGCCTGTGATATAAAATTAATAAAATATGACATTGCCCTTATCTTTAAGTAATCATTAGGCAATAATGAACACCCACACTTGAGTATTATTAGGTAGCACTAACCACCTCAGGGAAACTAATGAGCTAGTCTACAACTTCGAGCCTGAAATGTCACCTCAGATTTTGTGACACATGTAACATAGTACATTTGCACCAATGTGTGATACTAAAATCATGCCTTTAAAAGGTTTTGTTACTTCTAAGTATGTTTTAAGGTTCTTTTTTATTACTAGTTTCATTCCTTTTCTAATCCAATTCTTCCCAAGATACGAGTGATTATCCTAAATATATATTCTTTTATAATTAAACTCTCTTGTCCTCAGAATTGAAGTCCAAGCTTTCTAAAGAGAGAATAGGGCCCCAATTAATGTTGTCTCCCTCAGGCCTCATCCCTCAGCTTTTCCCCATCAACTTCAACCCCCAAATACGACCATTCACGTAGACCCTGATATCCATCATTGTTTTCCCTTCTACCTTCCTAGATCATATGTTTTCTAACTCTCTGTGTTGTGCACAGTTCATTTTCTTGCCTTACTCTCTGGTAATGACCTTCAAACCTCAGTTTATAAAATGCAACTTCTGCATGCATTCTCTTAGCCTGAGTCTCCATGAAGCACCAAAATCACATTTTCCATTCTGTTGTCACTTCCTCCATCAAAACAGCTATCACACCAGATTTCCTATCCGCAGATATTCCCCCTCTAGGTTGAAAGGAATCTTTTCTAAACTTATTTACCATTATTTTTTGAGTTATCATTATATCTTCAAAAGCTCTAGCACCTTAGCCACTTTCATGAAAAAGTATCCATAAAGCTACGATCACTTCTGCAAAACACAGGGGCTGGTAAGTGGCTTCTGCTAGAGGAATTAGTTAGAGTCCCCCAAGTGCCTTGATTATATGCATGTACAGGTGCTGGGTTGGGAGACATGCTGTGAGAATAGACAGTGGTCACTCTGACCTGTGGAAACCCAAACAGTAGCATCAAAGCTGCTGGCTTGAGGAAAGGAAATAACGGGTTGCCCTCTTGGGGAATACACTAAGCTCATCACTGTGGAAATATATCAAAGTTTCTATAGAAGATAAATAAGAAGTGTGCTTCCTCTCTTATTTTTTTAATGTTGGGTTTTTTGTGGTATAATTTACATGCAGTAAAATTTACTTCTTTTTACTGAAGACAAGAACCTGGCACTGAGGTATATTTCTAGCCCTTTTTTATTTTAAGACAAGATTTCAGCATGCTCAGCCAAGGACTGACCCACTTGAGCACCCTGCCCCTGGCTGACACCCTGAGGGCTCACTCTTGCAGTGTCCTAGGATAAAACAACAGAGGTGACAATTAATAGACTTATTTGATTAAGAGACCAACACCCAGGAGAAAAGCTCCACCTTGGGACTGAAGGGTTACCCTACCTCAGAGACTGGGTGAGGGAAAACCATGATAGATAGGCATGGAGAGAGGAAAGCTAAATAGGGATCTCCTGGGATCTCTTGGGAGGACAAGGATAAGAATAGGAAGTTCACAGGGTTGGAATTCCACTGAAGGCGGCCAGGTAAAGAGGGCAAAATTATCAGAGGGGGTGATCCTTAAGGGAAAGGTAGTCTAGTGGTGTTTTTGAATTCTAACACTGTTGCCTACATTCAGCAGAAACTAGTGGTCAGAATTATATAGGCTAATTGGTGGTTGGTCTAACTGTCATTCCTAAAATCAGAGTCCTTCTAGTGCTGATTAAGGATATTCATAGTATTTTCTGGGGTTTGTCAATATCTAGTTGACATATGATGCCACTGAGCTTACTACTATAGCCAAAGTAACATTACAGTGGATAACAACTGGTTTTTGCTCTACGCCAATATCTGGATTTTCTGGGAGTCACAAACACTAAAAAAAATTAAAAATAAGAAAACAAACAAAAGCCCATATCCATACAGAAATAAGGGAAAACAAAGCAACAGAAAATGTGTAATATCTCCCAATTCTCCTAAGACAGATCAAGGGGAACAATTGGAAGGGAAAACAAAAAGCAGATAGTGAACCTTATGAAAAGTTTGTAGAAAAGACTAATAAAATGGATGAGTTTCAATAGGAAGTGAAACAAAAGTTCATGGAAAATCATCCAAAATTTAAAGGCTAGAAAATAATATTTCATGTTTCAGGACCTTGAAAACAAGCAAGGGTAGCAATTTTAATCTCAGGGTAAAGCTAGAACTGACTAGAAGAGATTTAAAACAAGGTCACCACATGTTAGTTAAGAGAACAATCCAATGAGGAGATAATGCCTACAAATATATAAACACCAAATGCTGGTGCCCCTCTTTTTATAAAACAAACACTGGTAAACATAAAACAGCAAATAGGCAGTAACAGACTTACAGCCTCACCATCCAACTTTCACAAAGGCATAGATCAACCAAACGAAAAACTTACTAAAGAAATACCAGAGTTGAACCACATCCTTTAACATTTAGGCTTGATGGATATCCACAATTATTCTATCTATGACAGTATAATATACATTCTTTCTCATAGTACATGATACTTTTTCCAAAACACATCACAAGCTAGTCCACAAAGCCAGTTTAATATAAAGCAAAAGAACCACAGTCATCCCATGTATGTGATCAGATGACTAAGTGATGCAATAAAAAGAGGGAAGTTCATTTCAATCAATGCAAGCATTAAGAAAACAGAATAAACTCAAATAAATAACTTTATGAAGAACTGAAGATAACTGAAAAATAGCCATAATCCAGATCAAAATTAAGAATCAAAGCTAAGAAAAATTTTAAGAAAGGAAAAATTTTTTAATGGAAAGGATTAAAAAAGATAAAAATAACAACCATTCAGATCAAAATTTAGAGAAATTAAGAAATCAAAACAATGAAAAATTAAGAAAAAATCAAAATCAAGAAAGGAAATCATAAAACTTAGAGAAGAACACAACAAAATCTAAACTAAAAATATAACCAAAGAAACAACAACTTGAACAGCTGGTTCTTCAAAAGAAAAAATAATTAGCCAAATTAATCAAAAGAAAGTGAGAAAAGACGCACATTGATGCAATTAGGAATGAGAACAGCAAAACCACAACAGATACCACTGAAATCCAGAAAATAATAATGATTATGAAAAATTGTGTTCCTTTAAAGTGGAAAATGTTGAAGAAATGGACAAATCTCTAGGCTCATACAAATCATCAAAGCTAACTTAAGAAGATATAAAAACACTAAACAACTCCATACCAAGCAATGAAACTGAGAGAATGTTAAAGAACCTACCAACTACAAAAAGGCCAGGACTTGATGGATTTATTATTGAATTCTACAAACATTTGAGGATGTCCCTGTATTCCTCAAGTTCTTCAAAGAAATTGAAAGGAACAGAATGTTTCCAAATTCCTTTGTGGGAGTCAGAGTCACTCTGATTTTGAAGATAAATAAAAACCCAACTAAAGAAGAACATTACAGGCCAATTTCCATAATGAGCACAGATACAAAATACCTCAAGATGATATTAGCTAATAGAATGTAGCATACCATCAAATAGATCGTATGGTTCATTGGAAGAATAGCCTCTTTAACAAATGGTGCTAGAAAAACTAGTTTCCTGCATGCCAAAAACTGAAACTAGTCTCATCTTTTTCATCATGCTCTAAGCTGAAATTGAAATTGATCAAAGATCTACACATTAAAATAGAAACACTAAGTCTCCTGGAAGAGAGCATAGGTAGAATTCTTGAAAACATAGATTTCATGAGCAAAACTCTGTACACATAGGAAATAACACAAAGAATCAACAACTGGGATGTCATCCTAGTAAATAAATTTTTTCACAGCAAAAGAAATTAGCAATAGACTGAAAATACAATACACAGAGTATGAAGAATTTTAACCAGTTGTCTCTTAGCCAAAGGACTAATATCTAAACATATAGAGAATTGAAAAACTCGGACCCCCCTCCAAATTTAAAGATCCAATCCAAATATGAGCATTTAAGATGAATATACACTTTTCAGGAGAAGAAATACAGATGGCAAATAAACAGATGAAAAAAATGATCAGCACACTGGCCATTTGAGAGATGCAAATTGAAATAATGCTGAGATACCAGCATACTCTAGAAAGAACAACTATTAAAAAGAAATCAACCAATAACAAATATTTGCAGGGCTGTAGGCAAAAAAAAGAACATTTCTCCATGGTTGGTGTAAGCATAGACTGGTGCAACCACTGTGGAAATTTCTCAAAAAACTAGGATTAAAGTTTCCATTTGATCTAGCATTCCTCTTCTGTGTACTCAAAGAATTGAAAATATCATACAACTGCCTATGAAAGTGTACTTATTTTTATACCAACACAATTTATATTATATAAATCTTAGAAACAAGCCAAGTCTCATTAATCAAGGAATGGATAAAAAAGATTAGATAGATGATAGATAGATAGATAGATAGATAGATAGATAGACAGATAGATAGATAGATAATTTAGAATAATATATCACCCAGAAAGAAGGATAAACTTGAGACATTTCTAAGTAAATTAATGTACCTTGGAATAAAATGGTCACACATTGTTTCTCTGGTGTGAGAAACCAAAAGTGTAAATAAGGATCAAAGTATATACTAGGTATTGTAAAATAGGAAGAAATTATTCAAAAGAAAGGGGAACTATGGAGTTGGAAAGGATAGAAGACAAAAGAAAAAAAGGTAAAAGAAGGCTAAACTGGAAACAAAGCTTTGTAAATAAGAAGAGGAGTTGAAAGGAGGAGAGGGGATTGGGAGAAAAAGAAGAATCAAGACCTATCATATAGGGCCGGTGAAATAGCTCAGCAGACTAAAGTGCCTTCTGAGGCAAGATTAGACAAGCCCAGGGACTGCAGTTCAATCCCCAGCACCACATGCCATGCCAGCCCCACCCCCTGGGTGGGCTGAATTGGCCACAAAAAAAAATCTATTACATATAGGTGTAAATTCCCTATGACAAATATAATCATTGTGTATATCTAAATTGTAAGAATAGACTTAATAAAAGTTTTAAGACATAATAAAAGTTTAAACAAGTCATACACCATGATCAAGTAGATTTTATCCCAGAGATGCAAGGGTGTTTCAACATATGCAAATCAATAAATGTAACATATTACATAAACAGAAGCAAAGATAAAAATCACATCATCAAGGTCATGTCAAATGTCACAAGTCAAAAATACATAAACATATCAACAAATTCAGAAAAAGCTTTTGACAAAAGTGAGTACCCTTTTATAATAAGAATCTTGAAGACAACAGGTTTAGAAGCACCATTCCTTAGCTTCATAAAAGCTATTTATGAGAAACTAATAAAATATCACATTAAATGGAGAAAACACAAAGGTATTTCCTCTAACATCAGGAACAGACAAAGATGCCCACTATAGCCTCTTCTGTCCAACTTAAGACATTAGTTTAAGCCACAAAGAAGGAAAAGAAAAGGCATATATATAAGAAAGGACTAATCCCAATTATCATTATTTGCATGTTACATCATATTCTACATAGAGGACCCAAAGAATTCCACCAAAAAACTATTATAATTAATAATCAACTTCAGTATTGTAGCAGGATACAAAATCAACACACAAAATTCAATAACAATTTTTTACACCAATAAGAAACTAAATAATAAGGAAATTATGAAAACAGCACATTCATGGTAGCATCAAGAAAAACTAAATACCTAAGCATTAACATAACCAAGAAAGTGAAGAAAAACTATAGTGGAAACTACAGTACTCTGAAAAAGGAGACTGAAGAGGATATTAGAAAATGGAACAATGTCCTCTGTTCCCAGGTAGACATAATCAATATTGTCAAAATGGCCATATTCCCTATGCAAATTTAGTGCAGGCCCAATCAGAATACCAAAGCATACTACACAGACATAGAAAAAAAAATCAAAAAATTCATATGGAGCCTGAAGAGACTCAGAATAGCAATCTTGGACAATAAGAACAAAGAGACAAGCATTACATTACCTGACTTCAAACTATACTACAAAACAACAATAATAAAAGCACCATGGTACTGACTCAAAAATAAACTTGTGGATGAATGCTGTGGAACACAGGATGCAGAAACATTCCTAGACATATTCAGCCATTTTGACAAAATGACTAAAAGCACACATTAAAGGTAAGATAGCTTGCTCTACATAGCATGCTGAGAAAACTGGATAGCTGCAGAAGTTTGAAACTGCACCCATGTCTCTTACCATGTACTAAATTAAAATCAAAATGGATTAAAGATCTGTTTTAAACACTAAAACAGAAACACTGAATTTCTTGGTACACAAAATGGATACAACACTTGAAGATGTAGGTATAAAAAAGGATTTCCTAAACATAACCACAATTGTATAAGAAATAACAGCAAGAATCAACAATAACAATCAACAGTTCAATCAAATAAATCAAAAAATTTGATTGCATCAAATTAAAGTTTCTACACAGCAAAATAATCAATTGTAGAGTAGAGACAACATACAGCATGGGAAAAAATTGTTCCAACTATTACTCATTTTGTTATTCTAATATCTAGAATTGTTATAGCTTATGTCTAGCTGTCCCCCAGAGCCTCATGCAGGCATAGGTGGGGCATTACAGAGGTGGCTGGATCTAAACTGTGTGATGCTGAAATTAAGTTTGTGACACTAGAGGCAAGAGTATGTGATTACTAAGTTAGTTCACTAATTGGTTTGGCACAGTTCTGCATATGGATAATGAGTAGGAAATAAGGAACAGAAGAGGGCTGCTGCTGCCACTTGTTGCCCCTGCTTCTCCACCACTCTACTGCTTTGCTGCCTTCTGTCCACCATGAACTGTTTCTCCTCTGTGAAGCCCCTCTGCCATGCCTCTCTCCCTTGGAGCCAGCTGATGGAGAACTGAAAGCTCCACTCACTGGAACTTATAATAAATCTTTCCTTGTCTAGCTTTGGGTGTTAGGTATTTTGTGTCAGCAATAACAAAAAAGTAAGTAAGGCAAGAATATAAAGAATTTTTAAAGTCAAGACCACTTAAAATAAAAGACCCAATCAAGAAATTGGCAAGGGAAATGAACAGACACCTCTCAGAGGAGGAAATGGAAATAGCCAACAAATATATGAAAAATGGTCAACATTCCTGGCCATTAAAAGAATGTAAAGTAAAACAATGCTAAGGTTCCATCTTATTCCAGACAGAATGGTAATCATCAAGAAATCAAATAATAACAAATGTTGGCATAGCTAAATGAAGAAAGAACACTTCTCCACTGTTGGTGTGAGTGTAATCTATTACAACCATCATGGAAAGTCCTCAAAAAATTAAACTTTGAAATTCCATATGAACCAGCTATCTCTCCCTTCCAGATATCTTCCCCAAAGACCTAAAGACATAATTTCTTAGTCATACATGTATATCAATGTTTGCAGCAGCACAGATCATTATAGCTACATCCTTGATGCAGCTTGCATAAACATCAACAAATGATTGAATAAAGAAAATTTGACTTCTGTACCTAACAGACTACTACTCAACTCTAAAGGACAATTCTGAGACATTCACAGGAAAAGTGATGCACTTAGAAAATATAATGCTGAGTGAAGTAAGTCAGACACGTAAGTTTTAATACTGTATGGAAGCTCTTGTTTGAGTAACACAAAGAGCACAACAAAGGACAGATATAAGGAGACGGGGAGATAGAGCTTCTGCAAAGGAGAAGGGGTCCACAAGCATGAAGAGAAAAGGGAAGGGGAAGGGGAAGGGGAAATAGGCAGAATAAAGATAAGCCATGTACAAAACCCAATCACCTCAATAAATGTAAACGTTATAGGTCATAAACAAGAGATAAGATTAGCACTATGTGAATAGAGCTAGGGAAAGGGAACTTGGAGGAGGAGGGAGGGAAGCAGGAGAAAAGGGCAAGGGGGTTTTAAAACAGAACCAACCAAGCTGTATCGTGTACATATACACACTCTCCAAGATGACTGGAAACCACATGTACTACAAACATACTAATAAGTTAATTTAGTTGATGTTTTAATTAAATTTTTAAAAGACAGAATTACACTACATTTTTCATACTAAGCTCAAGCTTGAATCCTCCTGCTGTAGCATCCAGAGTGCTGGGATTATACATATGTACCTGGCTAAAATTCATCCTTTTAAAATTTGCAGTTTGGGCAGTGGGGAACAGAGGGTGGGGCCAGGCTACAAGTGCAACTGAACACTGTTCATCTTCTTTTTTGAAATGTACACTGTCTTTAATGTCTTCTCTATCATTATTATATCCTCTTTAAAATAAACTTTAAAATTGAAATTAAAAAGGACAAGGAAAAAATTAAGGCTTTTTGAAAGGAAGAGTGAAATTTCAATTATTTGATCAATCTTGTATATCTATATCTGGTACTGTGAACAACAAATTTGACAATAACTGCACAATATAACATACACTGTTAATATTCCATTCTTGTTCTTACCATTTGTACTGTCATAATTCTTTGTTTCTGTCTTTGATTTTGTTATTTGTTCTAGTGGGGTCTTTTTCTCTTTAAAATAAAAAACAAAAACTACATACATAAATAAATAAAATTTACAGTTTGATGAATTTTGGCCAGAAAAATACTGAAAGTATAAAGAGGTGAAAGCAATGTGGTTGGATGACAGCAGGCTCCGGAGAAGGAGCCTGCTGTAATAGGAGACAGTTTTCGTCCTTTTCTGAGTTCTGATGTGCAAAAGATCTAAGATATACAACCACAATTCAATTTTTAAAATAAGTACAAATTTCTTAATAAAAGGCTTGGAAGCACATAATGATTTCTAGAATCCCATTCTGTAACAACCTGGGTCTACTTAGTATAACGTCTGATCATCTCTTGATGGCAACATAGCTAAGACACAGCTATTGTTACTATAAGGAGAACACTCGGGTCCACAAGGAGACCACTCTTTCATGGCTGTTACAGAGGCAAGGACTCAATGTCTTGAGATAAGAGTCCACCAGAAATTCATAAGAACAGTAAAATGATTTCAAGCCTTCAACATAGTTGTGCATGTCAGCATTTGCTTCATATAAGATCAGACAACATTCTTTGGCATCCCCAGGAAGGAAGGAAGGAAGGAAGGAAGGAAAGATTGTTGCATCCAGAAACATTTTAATTTGTCTAACTTCAATAATTAGATTTTTATTCACAAGCAATTTGCAATGAATCACAATGGAATGTGCTTAAATCAGGTTAAAAAGATTATCTTTGAAATGTCATTTGCAAAATTCATCTCTAATACATAGTCTTTTCCTGGCTTGATGTTAGTTAGACCTGGGGTCATCGATTTCAAAGCAATTTTCCATTTAAGGTTTTTAATTCTTCTCCCCTTTGACTCTCTTCTTTGGAATGAGGCATAGGACATTTATCCCTGGTTTGGGGTGTTTAGGTTTGGTTTTGTTTGTTTTGGTTTTTTGACACAGGGTCTGCAGTACAGGCTGGACTTGAGCTCACTATGTAGCCCATGCTGTCCTCAATCTCACTGTGATCCTCTTGCCACAGCCTCCTGAGTGCTGGAATATCTGGGATAAGCCACCACTCTGTAGATGCTTTTATAGAGATACTCTAGGCAAGCCCAGAACTCAGAAGCTCCCGCTGTGGCTGACTAAGGGGTGATTCCCGGCTAACCTCCAGACTGCAGAGCCTACCCTGCAGGAGGAGGCCTCCACCTCATGGATCAATGTTCTATTTGATTTTGTTTTTACCATTTTCTACTTATCACCTTGTGATATGAGATGCAAATAAGAAAATGTAGTGCATTGTTGAAGATTACCCATATTACTATTTTGTGTTGGGGACTGAAAAAAATGAACCAGAAAAATGAGTATCAAACATACACCACATCACCCTACACAACACAGCCACCTGAGACCATATCTCTAGTTATGCCTCAAAAAGGAAAACCCAGAGCACAGCCCATAGCCACATGCTTTTTTGTACTAATGCTGAGTAGGATGGAGCCAGACACCAAGGATTGGGGACACAGCTATAGAGAAAGGACCACAGCCATTGTGAACTGGGAGACAAGAGTGGATAGTGAAAGCCTTCTTCATTTCAGTTTGGTGGCCAGAAGTACAGAGATCCCCCCCCCCCTGCCACTCCCTGGGAGACACTTGCAAATGAAGATCTAAATTAAGAACAGGACTGGTGAGATAACTCAGCAGTTTAAAGCACCTGCTTAGGCAAGCTTAGGCAGGTATGGGGTACTGCAGATTGATCCCTGACCCCACATGCCATGCCAGTCCTGTCCCCAGGATGGGCTGAGCAGGCCAAAACAAAAAAGACCCAACAAAGGTAGCAGCCAAGTTCTTCCCAGATCATCTGTCCCTTGATCAAGACTCCTGGACACAGCAGAAGTAGTTGAGTATGAACACCTAAAAGGTGAGTGGAAGACAGCACACTGGGTTGGGGCTGGAGAAGCACATGGAGGTGAATCCCAGGCTCTCTTCACCCTCGTACATTCTTCACAAGGGGCTGCAGAAGCTTGCAGCCCAGACTGCTAACAGGCATGACAAAACAGATCCAAGGAAAACAGTGTGCACACCCTCCTCAGGGACAGAGGATGGCCCCAATAGGAAAACCTTCACTACAAGAGGCTCACTGAACACACAAGTCCAGCCCCACACACTCAGGGGGGCAGGCAGAAGCAGACTTTCTAGCTCCAAAGCCCTGTCAACACCCAGGGCTGAGCTGAGCCATCCATCCCTGTACAAGCAAGTAGCACCTGATTTAAGGCCACCAGGGTGGTGCCTGCGGGTCCAGTGTGGGGTGAGGCCCTTCCTCATCTCCCAGCAGCAACCACTGTGAGTCAGGGCTGGTCCTCTGCTTGTGCCCCTTCCCAGGAAACAAGAGAAGAGGAAGCGCAGGAGCCAGTTCCAGTCTGTTTGCCCCCATCCCCTTCCCATCCTCACATGAATAGGGCTCAGAAGGGAGCTGAACCCTTGGGTGGAACCAGGGAGGCAGACACAAGTGGTAGGAAGCTGGACCAGCGGGCACCCAACTTCCCTCTTCCTGCCCTGGGGTCAGCAGGGCCTGGGCAGGAGGCTATGATCAAAGCATCACCTTTACCTGGAAGGTGCTGGAAGGGCCATGAGGAAGGGGAGGATCTGCCCACCTGTTTGCAGCCAGTCAGCGATGTGACCAGTGGTCCTAAATGGCTGGTGCCAGCAGCAGCCAGCAAGATGGAAACACACACACACACACACACACACACACACACACACAATCACTCCAGCAGGAGAAGGACCCAGAGTCGCCCTGATACACTGTCTAAAATGTCCAGGCTGTGATTCTAAACCACTCAGGCCAAGAACTAAGATAATCACATTCTAACGTAACTGTCATAAGTATGTTTCTGCAAGCAATTTGGAATTCTCATGGCACAATGAAAAATTAGAAAATTAGAAAATTTCAACAAAAAATGAACAAAAAGTGAATGAAATTTCAAAATTGAAACATGCAATAATCAGAGACACACAACAGCTCTCAGGGAATGGGCTCTCCTCTAGTAGAGAGAAGAGGCTAAGGACAGAGCTAGTGATGGTGTATGAGGTCCTACAGATCATAAAAACTGCCGTAGTGACTCTTATTTTGGGATCCTGCACTGATACCCACTTCTGCCCCTGCCAGTGCATTCCAGCCCTTAGCAGCTATTTCTACAGAGTAGTCCAGAAGCAGATATGCATTGAATGATTAAGGACTGAGTGGGCAGGCACATGTGCTGCTGTTTCTCCATGTTCTTTTTTGTGGCCACTTTTGGCTTCCTTCTGCATCCCACGCCCAGAGGGGCCACCTGACTGCTGGCCCTCCACCTGCATGTGGCGAGCCTTTGCAGAGGCTGCTTTCTGTCTAGGATATGCCCGCCTGAGCCTGTCCTCTGGAGACAACCACAGAGTCTTCCTGGCTCAACTTCAAGCAGGGTGTGTGTGTGTGTGTGAGTGTGTGTGTGTGTGTGTGTGTGTGACCGTTCTCATCCTTTCTAGGACTAAATGATAGCTGAGCTTTGAATGGTGTTTTCATTTGTTGGCTCACTCTTTTACAACTCTTGCTCTTTTGAAGCATTTTATTTTGTTTTTAACATTAGACTTTATTCCCACACACAGAATAAATTGAATGATGCAGATCATGTTACTTCAGAGAGACTGATGCTGCTAACTGTCCAGGCAATGCTAAGTTAACTCTTCCTAATATCAGACCATCTTAATAGGAAACTCAAGGACATTTTTCTTTTCTCTTTCTTATGTACTTTAAAATGTGAGCATTAGTTTAGAGATGATAATTTAATTGCAAGAGCTTTAACCCAAGATGATAGCAAGTGGAAGAGCAAGAGCCACACCTATTTCTCACTTCTAAGATCTAGAATGGCATTCACAAACAAATATTCAAGTTGGGCAAAGGAGTTGAAGTCATCGTGTTGGGATGCAGATTGGAAGGCTTGCCAGGATAGAGCCATGCAGGTACATAGCCACAGCAGGCAAGTCCAGGCTCGCAGCAAGGAGGACATAAGTGGTCCAGAGAAGGCTGGATGAAATAAACACATCTTTCCCACCAGAAAGAACTCCTTTGTTGTGTCATCTCATGCCAGGACAGAAATGGCAATTCATCCATGCAACAAGCAAAGGCTGTTTTGCTATGGCCAGTAAAAAGAGGAGCTGATGAAGAAACCCATTGCCTTGGGAAAGGTTACTCTCATACATTGTAAAAGAAAGGTGGAGCTCTGTCGCCCTTTTCCAAAGCAACTTGAAAGCAGGTATTTAATTAAAAACACACAAATTTTTCAACCTAAAATCCTACTCTGGGGATCTTTCCTGCAGTAATTACATCACCAAGAGTAACAAATGGCTGAGGTGCTGACATGCTGTTTGTATTGCCAAAGCTGGAAATAAGAGCAATCATCAGTAAGAAATAGGCTGTGTAAACGAGCTACACAGCCCCAGTAAAGGCTATGCAACCAAAAAGGAAGAGAATGACATCTATACTACATTTTCTAAAGGCTTCCATGAAACATTATTGTGTGGTTTAAGCTGTCCAAACTGTTAAATGTGTGTGAGTGATATCCTGTTAAACAAAAAGGGATGACTTCCCTTTGTGTGTGTGTGTGTGTGTGTGCACGGGTACTTGCATACCTATGTATATCTGTGTCAGCCCACATGTGTGTGTCTCCAGACATTAGAGCCATGTGTTCCATGTACTGCAGCAAAGGCAACCTTGGAGTCAGTTCAGCTGTGAATAAAAGAGTCCACAGAGAAGCTTTTTGCAAACTTGATGCAATTGCAGACCATTATCTAAGAGAATTCAAGTTACTTCAATAAGTGACACTAGTAGCTCCAAGTGCATGTTCCTTAAGCAATTTACTTACAGAAACCACCAAAATTAAGGTTCAAGAGTGTGGTGGCTGCTGTTTTGGACTGTCTTGCAGTGGAAGGGCAAGCCTCTGTGGGGCCCTGTGGGCACCAGAGCCTGGCAGTGCAGATTGGCTGGAACAAGCCCTGCCCTTTGCTGATGCAGAGGCGTGCTGTTGAGCCCAGGTCCAGCTCCCATGGGAGTCACAGAGGCTCTGCCCAGAGGGTTCCAGGAGGAAGAGGAAAGTCATTTCCATAATTAACACTCAGGCTGTGAGTAGTTAGAATAAAAATGTTGCTAAATCGTAATCCTGGGCAATTCCTGGCATAAATCAGCTCAATTAATACAGTAATTTCTCATCTGAATGGGAAGTAGACCACTGCGGTAGGGAGCATGTAAATTAATGGAAATGCTGAGATATCATTATAGGCTAATGTCTGATTGCAGATGTAATATGGACACAGCTCAGCAATTTTAAGACAACTGACTTAATGTCTTAAATGATAAAACTAAAAAACCTCAGACTCATTCTAAGAAATATCTACACTAGATTCTTGACTTCTAGTCTCATAAGATACTCTTCACTACTCTTGAATTACCTGACTTATAAATATGAATAGTGGATCTACAAGAGCAGAGAGGCACTGAGATGCAAATGCCAAGTGACTGGCAAGGCTCCGCATTAGCTAGGGACTCACTCTGTGAACTTTCACAGGGGTTGGCACTTCAATTGGCTTAAAACTCAAGTTATTATGTGTTCCAATGTTCACACATGACAACAAATAATAAACATAAATATGTCAAAGGTCATATTGAAATTTGACGCTAAGAATTCAGGTCACCAACTTCTGACATTGCCAGTCCTATGGATAACCCACTATTGTTATGTACTACTGGACTCTATTGGATTATCTTGCTGAGTTCACACACCCACAATAGTTAAATGAAAATAGAATACCCATTTCTGACAAGACTAAACAAAACAAGGGGAATAAATGAAGGACTATTTTGTATCTGCATATACAAAAGAGTTAGGCTAGATATACAGCTGTTTTCTCTTAATTTAATGAGAAGAAATATCTGTACTAATAGTGTTTGGACAAGATATCATGTCTGCATCTAGTACTGTGAATAACTACTATGAAGACAACAATATGCAATGTGTTAATTATTGTAACTGTCCTACTAACCTGTTTTGAAATTGTCTCATTGCTATTTGTTTTTCAATACAATTAATAATAATAATAAAGAATTACCTGCCAGTGTTCAAAATATTTTCACCCCTTCTTTTCTATTTTTATCACAATTAGTAATAATTGTAATATTTTACGGTTTCCTGTTGGTGGGTTTCATGGAGGCATTCCACACATGCCTGTGGGGCCCCGATCCCACCCAACTGCCCTTGTTCCATCCTTCCCAGTATCCATTCCTCTACTTTTTTACCCTTCTTCTAATCCCTAAAAATATCTTTTCTACTTTTCTGTCTTCTTTGTCTCTTCTTGTTTGATGAGAAAGTCAACAGGCTTATGAGTCAGGAACATTAAGACCATGTAGTCTTTCAGTGTAGATGAAGACCGACCTTTCTTGTCTACATTTATAACTGATATTCATACTTGATAGCCTAAGTGTGCATCTAATATTCAATTTTTACTCCATTTACTTATTATGACTACTGTGTCAGTAAAATAGGAGTTGAAGAGTCTGAGATTTTGTGTGGATCCAGAGCCAGGAAGTCTGCAGAAGTGGAATGGGTTTTGTTATTGTTTTTAAGTTAGTGAATTGATTGCTTAGGTTCTGGAGTGGTTTTCTGTGGAAGTGCAGTCATCAAGAGCCCCATTGGGTTGGACTTGGTAGGCTCGGTCACCAGTCCTCTTGCTACGGGTCCTCAGATAACTAAGAAGTAGCAGAAACCATTTTGATAGCAAAATTTTCAGAAATTAGATATGCTGGCACATGAATCTCCATGAGCTATGGAGACTGACTGTGGCCCTCAATGTGCCTCAGCTGTTGGAGCTCCAGACACACAAACTCTTCTCCCTTGCACTTAGAGTCATAAAGACACACTTACCACTGAGGTTAGCCCAGGTGCTATGTCTCCTGCTTTGGTTTGTGTCTAGTTGTCCCCCCAAAGCCTCATGTAGTCATGTGGCAGCTTCTGGAGTTCGTGATTGATTGTTGTGGGTGTGGATGCTGCATCTGCCCTGGGACAGGTAATTTGCATTACATTATGAGGGTTGAGACCCTAGTTAGCTGCCTGAGCTGCTGCCACTGCCTTTGTTCTCTGATCTTTGCCACTACCGTGAAAGGTTGCTCTCTGCCATGTGCATTCTGTCTTGGATCCAGCTGAGTATGGACTGAAACCCCCAGTAACTGAGAGCTAAATAAACCTTTCCTTCCTTCTTTCCCTAATTTTGAATGTCAGGTATTTGTTCCAGCAATGAGAGAAAAACAACTGAGACATCTCCTGTCTTTAACAATCCAAAAAGAACAAGTTCAGTCTGGATGGCAGGTGTGGGAGCCTAAGTCACTTTAGCCTTGTTGATTCATTGGTTCACAGGTGTCCAGAGCTGGCTTGAAGCAGAGACACTCTGAGAAACTTCCAAAACTGCAATGGAAATAATATCAAAAAATATTATTTCAAATAATATGATGAAATAATATCAAATCATATGGTGGAACTCTGGGGAGTTCTCTGTATGTTATCTGCCAACGCAGGGCTATTCTTCAGTTGTTAATATCTTTTTCCTGTTTGCCCACTCAATGGAGTTCTACCTAATTCTATGGCTGACCCTCCATTCCAGCTGTACAACAGAATTCAAATCAGCACCACATTCCCATTCCCATTGGCTGCCAAGTACAAACTTCGCTTACCATCTACCCAAGATTCCCTGCATGTACCCTGCCTTCCTGATGGGCTCCAGGAGCCTCCGAGAATGTAAGACTGGGGTGCTAACAGCGCTATCCTCACAGTCATGCTCGTAGTTGTCAACTAAGCCCAAGAACTAGCTCCAGGACTAGGTAATGAACATGAAGGGCAAGCTTTCTTTCAAGGGAATGTGAACTTTATTAAAAACCCATTAGTGTCTCCAAGCAGGATTCTCTTATGATAAAAGCATAAACAGAAATTTGTATTTTTCATACAGGAATTTCAATCGATACCTCCACAAATCATACTTGCACATGCAGGTGCCTACTCACTGATGACCCAGGTTTTCATGCTACCACAATTTTAAAGTGGCAAAACCTCCTTTTAATTTTAGTATCTGAGATAATTCAGAGTATACCTCAATGCTGTATATGTTCTGAATACTAACACCCCCTTAAATATATTAACTTATTGAATTGTGTGCTATGGTGATGTTTAAAATAGTTATACTTTATTAATATTGTCTTGTAATTTCTTGTATATTAATTTTAAAGACTGACAAATATCATGGTTTGAAAGACACAAGACCATTTTAAAAGTAGGCAGACTGAAGGGAATCTAGAGTAGTAACACCAGTGGGAGGCCACCGAGGTAGAGGTTCATTACCTGTGCCCCAACCACTGTACTGTACTGTACTCACACTGAACTGTAATTGGGTGAAGGATTAATGCTATCTTAGCTATTTTTTTGTCACTGGGACAAAATACCTGACATTTATAAGTTAAAGGAAGAAAGGCTCATATCAGCTCACAGTTTGTAGATGTTTCTATGCAGTCAGCTGGGTCCAAGGTGGGCAGCATTGCACAGGAGCATGGCAACAGAGAATGAGTTCTCTGCAAGGCATGTAGGATGCTGCAAGCATTCCTTCTTTTCCCCTTGCAGTCCATTGGCTATAAACCTGGGTTTGATTGGTGCCCCACACTCAGGGTGCGGCTTGCCATTATCCATACCCTTAATGATGCTAAACCAATCAGCAGACTAATCTACACACCCTTAATCCCAGTGTCACATACCCTAGATCCAGCCACCTCTGAAAAGCCCTACAGATGTGCACAAAGCTTTGGAGGACATCTAGATACTAACTGTAACAAGTGCACATAGAGAATTTGCACTTTTCCAGAAATATCTGAAAAATAGTATAGCTTTAAAGACCCTTCTCAATAAATTTTTATGGGTAGAAGCCAGGCACAACAGTATAATTTAAAAGAGGAATTATATTTTTTTGCTACAAAGAAAAGCATTAAAGAATCAAAAGAGATTAGAGACAGGGCTGTTAGGTGGCAATTATGTACAAGTTGCATTGATGGCACTAACTGGCATACTTATCAAATATTTTCCTTCAACCTAATTAGTCAGATGAGCCACGTAGTTGGTGGAATGATTGCACCACTCCTCACCTAGAACATGCAATTACCTGAATCATAAACTTCCAGCTTCAGTAATGAATTAAGGAGGTAGAGTTTTAAATGAAGGAAAATAGTTTATTGGAAAATGATGGAAAAAGAGAAAATAAACAGTAACTCTGGAAGAGTAGAGGGCATCAGAAGTGAATGCCCATGGAATTCTGTTCTCAGCAGCTTTTTATTTGGGACTAGCACTTTCTCCCAGCCCTATGTGGGTACCTGGAAGTTGTTACCATCTGCTTGGCACTCTGGATCTTTTCCTAACCTGAGCACCTCTATCTGCATGCTATCTGGGCCTTTGATCCTTCCTTGCCCCTTTGTGATTGACAAGTGCTGGGAGAGCTTCATAGAAGGGAAGCTTGGAGAGAGGCACTAGGCAATGGGGAAATGCACATCTGGTACAGTGGTGCAGTGACACTAAACTGAGAATATACATACAAATACCGATATGTAAGGGAGTGTGTGTGTGTGTGTGTGTGTGTGTGTGTGTGTTATTGAATATGAGTCTGCTCCTTGTCTCCTTTGCATTTTATCAGAGTGGGGGATGGGATTGGTTTCCCTGATCTTTCGGTAAGTTTCTGGCTTCTTTCTTGTTTTGTTAACTCTTTTGATAAATTCTTATGATCACTGTACTACCTAATACGTCTTGGGTCTCGTTTCTCTCTTCTTTATTTTTCTAATTGCTCTACCTGCAGAGGCAGAAGCTGCTGTTAGTACGATTCCTCATTAATTTTAGTAAAGCCTATCTTTTCCCTGTCTAGAAAACAATCTTTCTATACCACCAGTGAGTAGGCTGTAGAACATTGCAATCTCCCAGTTTTAAGGCTGCAGGAGGCTGCAGGAATGCCCATTTGACCTCTTCCTCCTTTGATGAAGAAACCAAGTCACAGAGAAGCTGTGTCCCTTGCCCAGCACCACGAGAACTATGCTTAGTGCTGAAGCATACGACAACACATACTTATATAGGAAAGAAATTCCCAACCTGCTAGATGTCCAATACAATATTATGTTCTCTAAAATCAAAAAATGAATTTTAAGAACAATGGAGGTTAAGAACAGGATATATTTATTGGGGGAAAGAAAATTTCTGTCCAAGAAAGAGACCGGAGGAAACTTCAATGAGTTGCCAACGACCCTGTTTTTTCTAAGGATTTTTATAGAACAAATTCACAAGGTGAGGCAGGTTCAAGGTGAGAAAAATGGAAATTCACAAGGTGGGCATGAGGAGGAAAAAAATTATGGTCAACCAATACGATCATGAATGTAACTGCTCAGATAAAATTGATTACATCAGGATCAAATGCAGAAGCAAGTCAAGTAGCAAGTGGGCATGAATATAAAAGGGGAGCATTTTCTGTGAGGGGTTGGGCTAGTGGCTTTTCCTGGCTCTGTCGAGATGATTAATACCATTAGGTCCTCACAGTTAGGCTCCTCACAACCTGAGAAGAAAAACCTTTGACAGACCAGTCTGTTCAAATAAGAAAGGCCCCTCACTCAGCCTGAAAGACTACAAAATAAGTGTTTAACAAGATGGCTCCAAAGCCTGGTTCTCAGCCCTACAGGAATCCCTGTAATTCTATGGAATGCCTCTCTGTAAGTTAGCAAAATGCTATTGTCATCCTATACTTCCCGCTGGTGCTTCCCATAAGAGGCACCGGGTCCAACAACAGACTCCTCCTGTATCTGTTACTCTATGAAAACAAATTCCAGCTCAGACTACTATACACTGCAAAACTCTCTTTCAAGTTTGATAGAGAAGTGAAATACTTCCATGACAAAGAACAACTGAAGAATTTGAGGATGACAAAGGCAACCCTACACAGACTGCTGAAAGATGTTCTAGAGAGGGACTAAAAATGATCAGAACTCCATGAATGAGATAGGAAGCAACCAACAAAATAGGTCAAACAATTAAACACAAGAGAAAAAGGAATAAACAACAACAGGTAAATAACATGTCAATCATAAGTCAATGCATTTCAGTTATAACCATCAATGTAAATGGATTCAATTCACCTATTAAGAGAAATAGACTGGTACAGTGGACTAGGAAACAAAATCCAACAATATGCTGTATACAAGAAAAACACTTAACAATGAAAAAATTCACAGGCTGAAAGTCAAAGGATGGAAAACAATACTATATGACTCAGCATCTCAGAAAAAAACAAGGGTAGCAATCCTGTTCTCAGTCTCAACTCCAAACCAAGAATGATGAAATGGAATAAACAAGGCCACTATATAATGTTTAGGCAAAAAATACAAGAGGAAGAGGTAACACACATAAATATGTATGCACCAAACATGGGAGCAACCAACTACATAAAGCAAATCTTAATGGACAAGAAAAATCTAAAACCAATACCAGAATCTTAACAGGAGACCTTAACACCCACTTATCCCAAAAAGATAGGTCAACCAGATAAAAAATTAGCAAAGAAATAATTGAACCAGAGCTTGGAACAAATGGATTTGGTGGACATATACAGAGTGTTCCACAAAAACACAGCTGAATATGCATTTTTCTCAGCTGCACATGGGTCATTTTCCTAAATACACCATATACTGGTCCATAGGTCATGCTTAAGTATATGCAATAAAACAGAAATTATCCCATGCACAATATCTGACCACAGTGCAATGAAACTGGAAATAAATGACAAAAGAAACCAGAAAAAAACTCCTAAATACATGGAACTTAAACAAAACCCTATTCAGCAACCAATGAGTCACAGATGAAATTAAACAAGAAATTCTACAATTCAATGAAAATTCAAGCACAACTTATCAGAATTTATAGGATAAGATGAAAGCAGTTCTCAGAGGTAAATTCATAGTTGTGAACTCACACATTAGGAAAACAGAACAGGAACAAATAAACACCCTCATGCTGCACTTTAAACAACTGGAAAAGGAAGAGCAAACCAAACCCAGAGCCCAAAGACAGGAAGAAATCATAAAGATTAGGGCAGAAATTAATTCAATTCAGATGAAGAAAACAGTTCAAAGAATTAAGGAAACAAAATGCAGGTTCTTTGAAAGATGAAATAAAATCGATAAGCCCCTAGCTAACCACATCAAAAAGAG
>NW_004524696.1:5103604-5113357 GCF_000260255.1 Octodon degus | reverse complement strand
GCTATTTCTTTCTCACTAAAATTAATAAAACATTTTTAAAAGTTTAAAAACAGAATAAAAGCGAAAGCAAAAACAAATAGCAGACACAAAGAAAGGGCAGCATACAAAACAGATTTTCAAAAAAGAATAGCAAATTAACAATGGTTGTTAGCTCATCTTGGTCTTCTAAATATGTACTGTTGATAGGGTCTTACCACTTATTATTATACTCTCTTTAAAATAAATTTTTAAAAAAGTAAAAAGCACAAGAAAAAAGATTTATTGAAAGTAAGCATTAATATTCAATTATTTTATCCAATCTAGCATAACTTTATCTGTTAATCTGAGCAACAGATTTGATGATATTTATTTATCTTTTTGAGAAAGGGTCTGTGTATGCAGTTCAGCCTGTCCTTGAGCTCACTTTTTTGCCCAAGCTGGTCTTTACCTCACAAGCATCCTCCTGCCTCAGCCTCTTGCGTACTGGGATTACAGGCATGCACCACCATGCCCAGCTAGCAGCTTGGCTTTGCTGTCTTTTTATCACTCCACCTGACTCCACACCACTAGAGATAATTTATTACCAGCCCACTAAAGAACACTAACATACACTTCTTGGACTTGCAACCCTCTTCTTGAACTTACCAACCACATTCAAGCTTACAGATATGGAAATGTGGGCAGTGGTGTGACAGCACAGTACTGTAGTTTTTGCTGATCATACTATATAGTACTGTAGTACTGTAGTTTTCTATTCTGTTACATGTCACAGAACCATACGTAAGAGTTAGACAAATAAAAACAAGGTCATCAAGCTGGTATTTCCATTCACTATTTCTTTGTTGTGAGTGTAATCTGCATACTATATAAAACTCCTCATTTAACAACCTAGTCTCAGGAATGGAACTCACCATTAAACAAAGAATGTCTGTACCTATAAGAAAAACTCAAGTTCCTCTATTAATTTATTTCTCCCAGCTGCCTTTCTCCTTACCACTCTGGATGGGCCAGTTAGAAACCTGCGGGTCTCCATCGCGTCCCCTTCAGGGCAGCTCTTCACCACATGGTGTCTGCACTGTCGGTCTGCAGTCGCAGAACTCAGCCTTCACGCTGGCACACCTCGCACGTAAGCCACAGGCTACAGAAGCAAGCGTTATCTAGAATGCCCCCATTTCCTATTTTTCATAGGAAAAAAAAATCCTTGAAAATTTATCAGTATCCCACACATTGTGAAGTATTGGTGGCCATGGATGCAGTTAAAGAATATTTAAATCCTCAAGCCACACTAGAAATGCCCTGAAGGCACCCTGAACCATCAAAAAACAAACCCTTCTGAACTAAAAAAAAAAAAAAAAAAAGAATATTTAAATTCCTGGGGAAATAAAGGGACTAATTTTTGTGCACATTTTGTTTTCTAGATGATATTGTTGTTGTAATTGAAGCCTGAACGTCATGTGCAGTGCTCAGAAGGATCCAAAAATGTGGTGATTGTTCAATTCTAATGTACCTGTGCAAATGTACCTGCCCAGGAATTTCATAAGATTGCCATCTGTATGCATTTTCAATTGGCATGTTTCAGTAGACAATGAAATATCTTAGCAAGCATATAAGAAATTAATGTTAAACCAATACATTCAGAAGAGTGTAAAATTATTTTATGTTTATTTCAAATGTATTTAGATTATATGTCTAGTCCTAGCATCTTACCTGGGATGACTAAATATCCCCACATCTTTCAAGGTCAGACTCCATCTCAGCCCACCCTAAGACAAGTCACCTTGATCTATTTTAATGTACAAATTCCCTCGCTGGCCTCTCAGCTCCCACAGTCAGCTCTCTATCAAAGATTCAGCAATGTTTTACAAATTTTGAACTTCTATTTTTGGTTTGGTTCAGTTTGGTTTTGTTTGTTTGTTTGGTCGGTCGGTCGGTCGGTCGGTCGGTCGGTCGGTCGGTTGGTTGGTTGGTTGGTTGGTTGGTTTTGTTTTCAGCCCTGAGGACTGAACTCATTCCCAGCCCTTTTTTGTTCTTTATTTTGAGACAGGGCCTTCGTACATCTCTAAATTTCCCAGGCTGGGCTCTAACTTTTGATCCTCCTGCCTGGACTTCCTAGACTGCTGTGATGACTGCACCTGGCTTTGCATTTCTTTTAACAGCATCTCATTCATGGAGAAGAGTCACAACTATGGCTGATAATAACAGCTAAGAGTGATTGCTGATGTCTGCTAGCTGAGAGTGAGAGCCTTGTAAGAAGCTCAACAGCCTGTTGTTTCTTTCATAGCCAATAGCATTAAGATGAAAATAATGATATTTTTTTAACAAATAGAACACTTTAATTGAAATCAATAAATAAATGACAGGCTACATAGATTTCATATAATTAATTTCCTTGCTGGTCTCCACTATAAATGCAACCTGCAGAGGTTTTAAGTGAGTGAGTGAGGCCCTTTAGCAATCAAGAGTACAATCACTTAGCATTTGGATAAAGCACTCAGGGCCTAAGCAGTTGTCATGGTTGTCATGGTTTCAAAGAAAGCAGCTCTCACAAGAAGAGATGGTGCTAAAGAATTAATTTATTGCTCACAGACAATAGCCTATCAAAGAAAGCATAAATGAGAAATGAGAGCATTTCAGCTAACATCCTTAGCACAGGCTTCTGCAAAGCCAGCTTAAAGCCAGCAACATATGTTTGATGGTAGGAGGGCTCCACAGAAGGCACCCACCTTGGAGAATCCTGCTGGGAACTGCACAGGTATTGAGAAAGCTAAAACAACATGCTTTTCTGTTTAGATGAAAATGGCTGTAATCTCTCTCTCTCTCTCTCTCTCTCTCTCTCTCTCTCTCTCTCTCTCTCTCCCTCTCTCCAACATCCACATCCAGCTGTAGGTCCTAAGAATTCCCAAACACATCCAGGGCCAGGTCTGTCTGCTCTTTCTTTTTACTTTCTTTCTTTTCACTGATATACGTTCATAGTATATAGTGATGACATTCACTATGGAGAAGTGATGCTTGTCCAAGACATTCCTTATCTCCCTTCCTCCCCACCTCCCCATGCATTTTTGGATCCTTTCTATAATATATATGAAATATATGTATACATATTTACCACATGTCTGTAGTACAAGATAAACTCATTCTCCACAGGAACTCAGTCCCTGTTCACAGCACTGCACAACACCCCCTTTTTAAGAACCTCATTGCCTTCTCCTCTACTTCTTCCATCTCTTGTTTCCATTTCTATCTCACTTTTTCCTAGTATCATATAGATAGATAGATAGATAGATAGATAGATAGATAGATAGATAGATATATTGATATATATATATATTGAGTGTCTCATACAAGAGATACCATGTGATATTTAAGTTTGTATGCCTGATTGCATCATGGCTTCCTTTTTTTTCTGTATTTTAGGGAAGGGTCTACAGGGTGTTCAGGGTCTCACTACTAGATCAGATTCATAGCAATCCTCCTTTTTACAGCCTCCCAAGTGCTGGAATTACAGGCATGTGTCTCCATGCCCAGTCTCAATTGCCATCTCAGCATGCCCTGGGGGTGGGGCCAGCACAGCAGGCCTGGGGATCCAACCTCTGGCCCCTGCGCCTGCTTGTAGGTGCTTTAATCCACTGAGCTATTTGGCCGGCCCTACATCATGGTTTTGAGGCATGTCCATTCTCCCACAAACGCTCTTTCTTTGTTATGATCAATGTTTCTCTCCTTCAGCAGGTCATGACACCCTATGAAGGCATCCACGAGAAGGAAATTGCTTTCATCATGACATGAAGTCCACTGTTGCTTTCACTGTGCTGACCTGAGTCCCAACAGTGACAAAAGGTGACAGGTGAACTGCCTGTGCATCAGCACTATATAAACCAGAGATCTGCCCAACCCTGTGTGATCCACTAAGCCTGGCTCGGTGCACAGTTTTCTTTTTTCTTTCTTTCTTTTCTTTTTTTAAAATTCACTTTAATGAGAAAAAAGAGATAAAATGGCAATGAAATAGTTTCAAAACAGGTTGGTAGGACAGTTACAATAATTAATACATCATGTATATTGTCTTCATGGTAGTTATTCAGAGGACAAGATACAGACATGATATCTTGTCTAAACACTATTAGTACTAACCTTTCTTCTCAATGAACTAAGAGAAAATAGCTATATATCTTTCCTAACTACCTTGTGTGTGTATATATATATATATATATATAATTTTTCTTTTTTCACAACAAAACAGACTTTTATTTATATCCCTTTCTTTGTTTTGTTTTGTCAGAAATATGTGTTTCATTGTAGCTAGAGAAGCTGTATTTGGTGAAGTCCTTAAAGTATCTTTTCATACTTGATGCCAGTCCAAAGATTGTAGGTACTTGAATTCAGCAAACTAACCCTATATAGTCCAACAGTTCACAACAGTAGTGAGTTATCAGCACAACTGACAATTGTCAGAAGTTGTTGACTTGAGCCTTTTACAGTTCAGCATATTAATATAGCTTTACTTTGTATACCTCATGGTTACACTTTTCTGCTGGATGGTTAAGACCAAGTTAAAGCAAGACCTATATAACTAAAAATAGAACTTTTGCTGTATCCGACAAGGTCAGCCAAATTCCCTCAGGATTTACCCTGAAACGCTATACAGCAGTTTGTAGATCTTTTGCCAGTGTTAGCCATCTGGATGTGTCATGGCCATTGCTTGAACATTTTGCTTTCTGTAAAAGCCTTAGAGAATTTTTTTTCTCTCTGTGACTCTCCTTAGGCACACTATACATCATTGATCACTTTCCTCTGTGGCCTCGTGATCTCCTTGATCAGAAAATTTTGGACACCACTGAGTTACAGGATGTCACAGCAGAGGTTCTCTTATATCCTGAGTCCTCACTGACCTTGAAGGGCTAGAGCCAAAACATTGGCTATCTGAAAGATTGCTCCTAGTCCAATAAATATGGATTGAGATACCAAAATGACATAAGACTTGGGAATCCTCTACATATTTTAAGAGGGCAAAGGGCCTACCTTTGGAACTCTCTGCCCCCATCCAGCTGGCAGCGCCTCTCCAGAATGTTGCGCAGCCCACCTGACCCTCCCCTGTCTGTGCATCCACTCTGTCTTTCATTTTGGTTCTGCAATCAGACTTCTTCTGCCACTGTGCCACACTTTCTCCCCAATCCACTTGGAAGACAACCCCATAACTATCCCAATCGAGGCAGTCCACAGGCCTGTGTTACATCAACTTCCTTCTTTCCCTGCCCTGCTCAGCCTTCTGCCCTTCAGTTCCCAGACCTGATCTCACCAGAGGAAGTCTGTGTGGACCTCTTGGGCTAAGGACCATTTACCTGCAGACCACTTCCAGGTCTATTTCTCCTAATTTGCCTCTCAACTCAAGGCCTTCCTGTCTTCCACATGGCCTTTCCTGCTCACCCATTTGCCTCACTGTCCCTCTTAAAACCCCATTCATCTGCCTCATGGTCTTGAAAACAGAAGAAACTTCCACTGGGTAGGAGACATAGAAATGCCTGATGACATGGTATGGTAGGGACAACTCAACTGAGACAATATAATGAACAACATGCTATTGAGTAAAATGACTAAGGACAAAATTAATGTACTAAAATAGAAGCCTTCATATACACACAGCATCTGTTCTCTGTTCTAATGGAAGAAAAGAAGCATGGAAAATAGAAGCAAAAAGTAGGTATTTGCCTTGCAATATGCAAGACACATGCACCTATCTGTGGTACAAAAGCATTAATATAGTGTTGCAGAACATAAAAATGCCATTCATATGTGTCTCCCAAATCATACATGAAATCCTAGTCTCTAGCACCTCAGATGGGACCATACTTAGAGACCAAGATTTTATTGAGATAACTATAATAAAATAAGGTCATTTTACCTCACAGTACAAGTGAACCCTACTCCACTCTGACAGATATATTTATAAGAAGATTTGAATACACAAAGAAATACCATATGTATAAGATACAAATGAACAGATAATATGTTTCCATGTTGCACATGTGTTTGATGAACAGGATAAAGATGCTAGTGTTCCCAAAGTTAATTAATAAAGTTAACATAGTGCTAATAAAAATACCAGTATCATTTTTAGAGAAAACTACACAAACTGAATTTAGAATTCATTTGGAAAAATAAACAAGACAGAATAGCTAGACAATTTCTGGGGAAAGGAAGATAATGAAGATAATAAAGTACATGGAAAAAAAAACTATTGCAAATGTAAATAACCAGACTGCAACAAGAGACAGACAAATAAATGGAAAAGAACAGAAAGTTTGGCATTAGACATAATCACATACAACCTACAACCTTACAAATTAATATGTAAAAACAAAGTATTCAGTAAAATACAATAAATAACAGAAGGAGACCATACAGAGCCCACCAAATCCTCATTCAACCAAGACCCCAGGCACTGTATGTAAGTAGGACTACCCAAGGCTCACAGGATCTTCATTCAAGCCAGCACCCAGGCCAGGAATGTGAGCGGAACTTCCTCCGCCAGACAGAACTGTTGTGAAACTCTGAAGCAGAACTTCCTACAGAGAGGCTAGAGGCAAGACCCACCCAGCTGATCCAGGACCAGAACATCTTGCCAGCATGGCACAGCAGGTTCATCACCAAGGGCTATAGCAGAAGTGAAGAATAGCTGCCAGACACAAGCCACACCCAACTAGATAAGTTTGAACTTGGTAGATTTGGACCTGGTGCTAAGAATAACTCTATCACAGCTCTACACCAAGGGTCAGAAGATAGTGCTATATAAAATGACAAAGAGAAGGAATAAAATGCATTCTCAGGCCCTGAGACCACCCAGAAAAAATGCAGGAAACAATAGCATAGAAGAAATTGGAAATCACATGCCTGAAATCTCTGAAATAATAGCATATGAAGTAAAGAAACATTTGCAGAAAGGTATAGAGGAAATCATTTCTGAAGTTAAAAAAAGAAATGCTAACTATAATGAAAGAAGTACTAAGTGCTTCTAAAGAAGACACTGATAAAAAGTAGAGAATATAAAAATTAAGGAATCCTTCAATGAGCAATATGGGAAAGAAACAGAATGTGTGAAGCAGATTCAAAATGCTATACAGGAAATTAAAACCTGAATCACAAGATGGCAAAGTGGTTTGGATGAAAGTGAGAGTAGACTTTTAGACCTTGAAGACACTGTTGCAGCTAGTGAAAAGGTAAGAAAAGATCTCTTAAAAAAAACTATGAGGTAGAAAAAAATAATTCATCATCTGAAAGATGATGCAAGATGAACAATGGAAGACTAATAGACATCAATGAGATAGGAGTCAATACAAATGATATAAAAAGAATATGGACAAAAGAAATAGCAGAAAACTTCCCAAATATGGGGAGACAATATGATATTCAGGTAACAGAAGCATATAGAACTCCAAATAACATCAACCCAATTAAAAACACAACCAGACATATAACAATCAAGATCCTAGAAATTCAGCCCAGGAACAGTATACTAAAAGCAGCTAAAGAAAAGAAACAGATGACATTTAAAGGAAAACCCATCAGGATAATGGCAGATTTCTCTTCACAAACTACCAGTTCAAGAAGAGCATGAAGCAAAGTACTACAAGTTTTGCAAGAAAATAAATTGCAACCTAGACTGATATACCCTGCAAAACTCTCTTTTAAATATAATGAAGAATTGAAATACTTCCATGACAAAGAACAACTGAGGAATTTCATAATGACAAAGCCAAGCCTACACAGACTACTAAAAGAGATTCTAGAGAAAGATCAAAATGA
This sequence comes from Octodon degus, assembly GCF_000260255.1. Taxonomy (NCBI): domain Eukaryota; kingdom Metazoa; phylum Chordata; class Mammalia; order Rodentia; family Octodontidae; genus Octodon; species Octodon degus. The sequence goes on along the minus strand of NW_004524696.1, from coordinate 5,105,584 downwards.
CCGCAACTCCATGAATGAGAATGGAAAGAACCAACAAATAGGGCAAACAATTAAATGCAGAAGAAAAAGAGGTATACAAAAGCAGTTTTCAATTATTCTTTGTATACAGCAGCAAAATATTTCCATCAGCATACTCTACAAATGCACTTCTCCTCCACGCTGTGGGTCATGATTCCCTCCAGGTCTGCAGGGTGGATATTAAGGAAATAGCAGTAGCTCAGTGCCAAAAGTAATACCTGGCCATCAGTAAGCATCATGGACACTGTCCATGTCATGACATACTAGAACTTTGTGTGACATCCTATCCCCAGTCTGTTAGAAGTGCTGGTCATTACAGTACTTATGTTATGTTTTACTCTTAGTAATTCTTAGCTACCATGAAAAATTTTTCTTTGTTGATATTTTTTGTATTTATTAACCTATTCAAATACTGTGTGAGTATTGTGAATTGATCACAGATTTGTACATATGATACACAACATTCTGGCCTCTAAGTTGGACTCATTTAATTTTAATTTTGGAATATTGCCTTGAAATATTTAATTTAATTTTTAATTAATTAAGATTTAAGGCAATGATCCTAAGAATCTTCAGCCAGTTTTTTTTAAGGTTGAATATTTTATTTGTTTCTGATTGTGCTGCAAAGCTGTTGCCTCACCGTATAAAAACAGCCCCAGGCGCTGCAGCCCATTATAAAATTAAGCGTCAGTCATCATCTGGTATTTATTATGTAGCTGACACACATTCTCTGAGTATTTCAACCCAAATCCAGGGAGAAATATAAGCAAGTCACAGTACTACCTAAGGCTTATGATAACAGTGTTATCCTGGAATTACATAATTTTTATACCTAGTTCTTACCACAGATAATTTCATGAATTCTGAATATCAGAACCTACTATGAGTCTAAAGATCATAAAGTATGTATAAAAAGGTACACATTGTGTTTATCCGCAATCACTAAGGAGTTCAGGGGTATTTTCACCCAGGAGCAGTGGTGAGCGGCTTCTCTTCCATCGTGTAGCACCGTTAGACTTGTTATCTCGAGTCTTGTGTGCCGCTGGCTGCAGACGGCCGCGGAAGTCGCTTCACACCAGTTCACTCTGGTGCCACTTCACTCTTCAATCGATTTCACGTATTTCTCATATGCTTCTTCGCTCATGAGCTCATCTAGTTCTGAAGGGTCACTCACTGTCATCTTGATCAGCCAGTCGTCTTCATAACAAGATTTGTTGACGAGCCCTGGATTTTCTGCAAGTGCTTCATTAATCTCAATTACTTCTCCGGACAGAGGAGAGTAGAGTTCACTGGCAGTTTTCATGCTTTCCAAAGCACCAAACTCATCATGCTTTTTCAACTTTGTCCCAACTTCAGGCTGACTACAGTAAACAACATCTCCCAAAGCTTGCCGCGAGCAGAGTAGCTCCGGTGCGCAGGGTCCGCACTGCGCCGGCCCACAGCCGCCAGGGCCGAATCAGGCAGGGCGCAGATGGCACCGAGACTGTGCGCAGGCTGCAGGCAGCAGCGCACACGCTCCGGGCCACTCGCAGCGCCATGTTCGCAGGGCCTCCGAGGGTTGCTGCGCAGCGCCTGGGCCACCCCGCCAGCTGGTGCCTTCAGCCAGTTTTTGAAGCTAGCAGTTAATTGGTAGGATTCTCACCCGGACTAACTATATATGCTGATACCTGTGAACTAAGCAACTGCACTGAAGATAGCAATGTGTAATACTAGGGCCATGCTTGGAACGCCTGTGTCAGTCTGGTCTTCTAAATACTCACTGCTTCTAACGTCATATCAATTACGGCTATACTATCTCTGGAGTTGTTTTAAAAAAGGGTAATAGCTGCCGACTTCCGGGAACCCCCAGACCCAGTCCTAGCCCAGGTCCGGTGAGTGTGTGGAGAGCTTCCTGCTACCCTGCGCTGGCGGGACCAGTCCCAGCCCAGGCGCAGCATAGGCAGGACCCTCTCCCACCCCCTC
>NW_004524696.1:5103009-5103504 GCF_000260255.1 Octodon degus | reverse complement strand
GAGGAAAATGAAATACCTTGGAATTCATCTAACTAAAGAAGTCAAAGATCTTTTCAAGGAAAATTACAATACTCTGAAAAAAGAGATCATAAAGGATTTCAGAAAATAGAAAGATATTCCATCTCCTGGATATGAAAAACAGACATTGTGAAGATGGCCATACTCCCAAAATTGCTGTACAGATTTAATGCAATCCCTATCAGACTACCATGGACATACCTCACAGACATAGAGAAATCATTCCTAAAATTTGTCTAGAACCAGAAAAGACCTAGACTAGCAAAGGTGATCCTGGGTAATAAAGACAAGGCAGGAGGCATTACAATTCCTGACTTGAAATTATCACACAAGGATACTGTGATAAAATCAGCATGGTACTGGCATCAAAATAGACCTGAGGATCAATGGGATAGATTAGAAGATGCTGAAGCCCCTACAAACATGCTCAGCCACCTTATCTTTGACAAAGGGGCCAAACATACTCACTGGAAGAAA
>NW_004524696.1:5088281-5091823 GCF_000260255.1 Octodon degus | reverse complement strand
AACAAAAAAAAGGGGGATACAGATGAATGTCCATTTTTATCTGTGTATTCAAAGTGGTTAGGATAGATATATATTTACATTCTCTTGGTGAATAGAGGGATTTGTTCCAATAGTGTTTGTAAATGGGATATCTTGTACAGCAATTAACCACTGGGAAGAAATGTATGCAATGTGTTAATTATTGAAACTGTCCTACCAATTTGGTTTGAAACTGTCTCATTGCTATTTGTTTATAAATATAATTATGAAAAAATAAACTTTCTAATTAAGGATTAAAAAAAGGGGTAATAAATGAAGATAAGGGGCTGGGGATTTGGCTCAGTGGTAGAATGCTTGCCTAGCAAGCTGGAAGCCCTGGGTTCGGTCCTTGGCACCAAAAACAAAAAAATAAAATAAAATAAAAAATAAAATAAATGAAGACAAGAGACAAAAAAAAAATGTTATACGACTGTCCTGTTACAACACTGTCTATGGTTAGATTTCTAAATTTCTGTGTGAAAATATGTAATCGTTTATTTCTACTTTTTAATTTTTTTCTTCACATTCTGTAGGGATTTAAAGTTTAAAATATCAATACTTGATGAAAAGTACCTGTTTCATGTTATATCTAAGCTGTTCAATATTCAGACAGATAATGAGGTGAAGCTCAACTGCCTATATTGTAGGGTAACAATATCATTAAGCTTCTCTTCTCGAGTGTTAACAACTTAATTTGCAAACCATAAATTAGAGAAAAAGAAGGGCTACAAGGATAGCCACCATTTTGGCCCTAGCCATTCAAGGTCAGTGAGGACTCAGGACATAAGAGAACCTGTACTGCAACATCCTATAACTCAGTGGTGTCCCAAATTTTCTGACCAAGGAGATTACAAGGCCACAGAGGAAAGTGATTGATGATGTATAATGCACCTAAAGAGAGTCACCTAGAGAGAAAATTGGTCAAGGCATTCTCTCAGGCTTTCACAAAGAGCAAATTGGTCAAGCAATGGCTGTGACTCATCTGCTTGGCTGACACTGACAAAGGATCTACAAACTGCAGTACAAGGTTTCAGGATAAATCCCAGTGGGATTTGACTGACCTTGTCAGATACAGAAGTGACATTTCTTGTTATATAGGTCTTGCTTTATCTTGGTGTTAACCATCCAGCAGAAAAGTATAAAAATGAAGTATAAAAAGTAAGGACATATTAATATGCTGAGTTGTGAAAGGTTCAAGTCAACGACTTCTGACATTGCCAGTCCTATGGATAATGCACTACTATTATGGGTTACTGGACTTTATTGGATTATTTTGCTGAATTCATGTACCTACAATATTTAAATGGCAATGGAACACCCATTTCTGATAAAACTAAACAAAAAAGGGTGATATAAATGAAGGACCATTTTGTAGTGAAATATATAAATAGGACAGATATACAGCTGCTTTCTCTTAATTCAATGAGAAGAAAGATTTATACTAATAGTGTTTGCATAGGATATCATGTCTGCATCTTGTACTATGAATAACTACTATGAAGACAACAATATGCAACGTGTTATTTTAACTATCCTACTAACCTGTTTTGAAACTGTCTCATTGCTATTTGTTTCTCAATAAAATTAATTCTAAAAATTCTCCTCAAACTATTCAAGTAAAAAGAAAGAAAAGAAGGAGCACTATTTAAGACTTGTTTCATGAAACTAATATTACCTGATACCAAAACTAGACAAGAAAAAAACAAAACTGAAAAGTATAGGCTAACATCTTTGATAAACATAGATGCAAAAAATCCTTTAAAAAAACTTAGCAGTCAAATTTAACAACATATTAAAAAGATTATCCATGATGATCAGCTTGGAAACACAAAAGACCCAGAATAGGCAAAGCAATTCTAAGCAAAACAGCAAGGCTAGAGGAATCACAATTCCTGACTTAAAATTATGCTTCAAAGCCATCAAAGCAAAAACAACATGGTGCTGGCACAAAAGTAGACATGTATACCAGTGGAATAGAGCAGAAGTCACTGAAACAAGAGCTACCTGATCCTAGACAAACAAGCCAAAAATATATGCTGGAAAAAGTCTCTTTAACCAATAGTGCTTGGAAAACTGGACAACTGCTTATAGAAGATTACAATCAGATCCCTCTTCCCTGTGCAAAACCCAACTTGAAATGAATCAAAGACTTCAGTGTAAGATCTGGAACTTGGAAACTGATAAAAAGAAAGCACAGGAAACACTTGAAGCCATAGGCATAGGGAAAGTCTTTCTGACTTGGACTCCAAATTGAAAATATTAGCAGGAATCAAAAACTGGCACCACAGAATAGGCAAAATCTTTGCCAGCTACTCTTCCAACAGAAGAGTAATATCTGGACTATACAAAGAACTCAAAAAACAATGCCAAATAAAAACTATTTTGAGATTCATTTCATCTCAGTTGGAATGGCTGTCCTCAAGAATAAAAAAAAAAAAAAAAAAAAACAATAAATGCTGGCAAGGATGTAAGAGAAATGAAATCTTTTTTACAACTGGTGGGAATGTAAATTAGTACCACCACTGTGAAAACCAGTATGAAATTTCCTCAAGAACTAAAAATAGAGCGACCAATTTGATTTAACTGCTGCTTCTCAGATACAGTCAAAACAATTAAAGCCAGCATACCACAGGGATATCTACACACCCACGCTTATAGCTGCACAATTCCAAACAGCCAACATATAGAATCAGCCTAGGTGCCTACCAACAATGGTGTATATACACTCACAATGGGGGGCAGTAGTGCCTCCATGCAGAAAAGCTTCTTTCACAAACCAAAGTGTTCTACAAAATTTGCTTCCATTTTTGAACTCCACATCAGGTGACAAACACAACCACGGCCATCTTTCCCACATAAACAAAAAGGCAGCATTTTTCCCCAGTCATAAAACAAATTAAGCTTATAAACTGAGGTAACACTGTATTATTCAGCTATACAGAAGAAAATTCAATCATTTTCAGGACAACGAGTGGATCTGGAGACCACAATGTTAAGAGAAATGAGCCTTGAGCCTGGGCTCAGAAGATGTCCAACTGCAGAGGGTCATCAGTCTGCTGAACTTTCACAAAATATTGGGCTGTTTGAGCCTGGGTTTCCAAATTATAAACAGACCTATCATTGTATGCCTGTCCAATATCATTACTGTTACCATTGTTATTAACAATATAGTATTAATTAGCTCAATTGTTGAAATTACATAGTATAATAAATGTAACAAAAGTTATAGTAAAATAAATACATGTAAGACTTTATTCATTCATTATCTCATTCAATTACTGTCACCACTCTATTACCTGACTACTATTATGCCTAGATTATGGACTAAGAGAGGTTAAAGGGCTCAATTTTATATACTTAGAATAAATTTGTCATTAAAATCAAGTTCATTGACTGTAAAATTGAATTACTGACTCTAAAGAGGTGTCCTGTCTCAACAGGGTTCTCTCTTAATTTTAAACAGAATAAAAAATAAGAATATAAAAAATTTAAAAAGTATAGAATTTAAAAACAAGATGATAGAA
>NW_004524696.1:5083371-5088016 GCF_000260255.1 Octodon degus | reverse complement strand
GCCAGAACACTGGTTACTAAGTCACATTAGAGTTCCTTCTGTCCAACCCACTCTGGGTAGAATCACTATAGCAACAAATAGCATGCTTTGGAAGACCCAACTCTGAGACATTTGATCTTAATCTCACAGATGGCAGCTATGTACCCTTTGGCTTCTGGGCCAGGTGTTCAGGGAAGCAATTAATTGAGTTTCTTGATAAGAGACCAAGCCTTTATGAGCTGTAACTTATCCACAAAGACCTGGTTATCCCTTTGTCAATCTAGAAAATCCTCCTTCATAACTACAACACTATCAACAAATCCCTGCATTCTGCAGGAATCAATTATGCAGGCTGCCTACACATTCAAGGTTGTTCATACATCCAGAGGTCAAACAGAGGTTATGCTGTCCCCCATAGAACATGGTGCAAAGTTCAGAGGCCTTGTGGCTACTATGGTTGGTGAGAGCAGCTAACATCTAGTGAGGAAGGGCAGGAATGATGCCAGTGTCCTACGTTGTTCAAGACAGTCTCTTTCCTGGAGAATGGTCCAGTGTGAATACCAACAGTACTCCCATTTCAGAATTATCCATGTGGGAGTGGTACAAAAATAGATATACAGACCTATAGAACAGAATAGATGATGCAGACAGCCCCAGGCATGTCCAGTCATCTGACCTCTGACAAAGGAGCCCTAAGCTGGAGGAAAGATGACCTCATTAACAAAAGGTGCTAGGAAAACTGGTCATGCACATCCAGAAGACTGAATCGAGACCCATATCTTATAACATGTACTATACTAAAATGAAAATAGATCAAACATCTGGATACTAAAACAAAAACACTTAATCTGCTGGAGGATAAAATAGGTAAAACTCTTGAAGACATAAACATAGGTAAGGACTTTGAAATAGAACCCTAGTTGAATAAGAAATAACACTAAGAATCAACAAAGAAACAAACAAAAAAATAAAGGAATCAACAAATGAAATTATATCAAATTAAAAAATTGCAATACAAGCCAGGCCCAGCAGCATAAACCAGTAATCCCAGCTCTCAGGAGGCTTAGGCAGGAGTATTTCCCCTAGTTCAAGCCTGAACTACGTAGTGAGATCCTTTCACAATAAACCGGACAAAACCAAGAAAAAAGCTTCTGCACATCAAAGGAAACAAGCAGTAAAATAAAGAGACAACTCACAGCTGAATGGAAAAAATGTGCCAGCTATGTCTACAAGTGACTCATATCTGGAACATAGAAATAACTCAAAAAAACTTAGACTTCAAAAAATAAGAATCAGGCAAGAACTGGATGGTTAAAATTAATAGACATTTCTTATAAGAAGTACAAATGGCTAATAAATACATAAAAATTTTCAACATCATTGGTCAAAATGAAATGCAAATTAAAACAATGCTGAGGGTTTGTCTTACTCCAGGAAAAAAAAAAAAGGCTATTTTCCAAACAATCAAATAATAACAAATGCTAGCTAATCTTCAGGGGAGAAATGAACATTTCTACATTGTTAGTGGGAAGGTAAACTAGTATAACCACTATTGAAATTAGTATGTACATTCTTCAGAAAACTAAAAGTAGGAATTCCACTTACCCAGATACCCCCCTTTGCAGGTATCTTCCAAAAATAGTTAAGGACTTTGTATTACAGTGATTCACGAATGCTCATATTTTTAGCTACACAACTGATAATAACCAAATTTTATAAGCAGCCATCAACAGATGAATGGGTTAAGAAAATGCAGTACAAATACACAATGGAGTACTACTCAGATGTAAGGAATTATATATTTGACTCACTCATAGGAAGATAACTGGAGAACAGAATATTAAGTGAAGTAAATCAGATACATCCATATAAATTGCACATGGTTTCTCTCATATGAGAAACCCAAAATACAGATAAATATCAAAATGAAAAATAGATGTTACAAAGGAGGGAGATAAATTCTTTGTAACTTTGTGTGTGTGTGTGTGTGTGTATGTGTGTGGCTGGCTCAGCCCACCCTGAGATCCAACCGCGGTCCCTGAATGCTTGCTTAAGCTTGCCTACGCCAGTGCTTTAGGCTGCTGAGTTATCACAGCCTCTCTTTCCAAATTTGAAAGGAAATTAGAGGAGAGGAACAAAAGAGAGGGCAAGGGGAAGGAGAAAGAATTGAGATGTGTTATGTGTGTATATCAACTCTGCACAAGGAATATCATTCATTCCATTGTTTTTCATTGCACATCCAGCAAACATGTGCTAATGAAAAGCAATACATTTTAAAAAGAAGAATGATGCTGCTCCCTATAGACACTCTCTTTAGTCCTGTGTCTGATCAGATCCCAGAGGAAACAAGGCAGAGTAGATGCAGTTAAAATCCAGAGGAGGACAAAACCATCTGGACCAGCAGGTGAGATGGGAAACACTCAGATTCTGGGTCTGTTTTGAAGCCAGAGCCACCACAAATTTAGTTAATCTAGCACAAAGCCCTGGGTGTGTATGTATTGGGAGCAGAGGGTCCACATTTACTAAAACCAAAATGTCTCCACAATCTGAAGCCCAATCCTAGACCTGGGCAAGTCTTCCAGGGCCTTTAGCTGGACCATTAATCATGACTGAAGTAGCATCTTCCCATGGACCATTGAAATGGCTATGACAGTCATCAACTAGCCTCCACATAACAGCCAAAGTGGGTTACAGAGTCATAATCATGAGCCTGGGATCACACAGCCCAGCTACAAATCTAAGTTACCTGTCCTCAACATGGGAAGGTAGCTCAAGGAAGCAAGCCTATGCCAGATGCACCCCACAGCTGTGAACAAGCGAGCCCATCCCAGATGCACAGCACTACCTGGCTGCAAGGCTGTGATCATCCACCAAAACCAAACTGGCTGCATACTTTGTATTCCTTTAGCCAACAGAGGCATGGACTCACCAACTGACTTGATCCTGGATGATGCCAATACCTAGGGAAAGAAGGGAAGCCCAGAAAAGCAGCAGACCCAGAGAGAAAGTACTGACCTGGCCAGCAACTTCAGGGACTGCGGTGTTATGCTCCTAAGGTTACTGAGAAAGAGACAGTCAGTCCTGTGCAGAGTGAAGTGGAGAGGAAGTAAACTAGACAAAGACCCCTTCCCTCAAAAGATTTAAGCTCAGACTGAGAAGGACACAGGTCCTGCCCTTAGTGCAGACAACTGGACCCCATTGGCATTAAGCACAACAGTCCACTGCTTGCTAGTATTTTATTGAGGATTTTTGCATCTATATTCATTAGAGAGATTGAACTATAGTTCTCTTTTTTAATTGGATCTTTCTCTAGTTTTGGAATCAGAATAATACTTGCCTCTAGGAATGAGTTCAGGAGAATTGTTTTCCTTTCAAACTCATTGAAGAGCTTGAGAAAAGTTGGCATTAAATCCTCTCTAAATTTCTTGTAGAATTTGGCAGTGAATCCTTTAGAACCTGGGCTTTTCTTGGTTGATAGGTTTCTTATGACACTTTCAATTTCATTTCTCAATATTAGGTTATTCAAAGTTTGTACATCTTCTTGACTCAACTTTGGCATTTCATATGTATCTAGGAAACTATCCATTTCCTCTGTATTTTCCATCCTGTGGGAATAAAGATTTTGGAAGTAGGTATTGATGATTTGAATTTCTCTAGGGCCTGTACTGATTTCACCCTTTTCAATCTTTATTGCATGAATTTTGGAGGATTTTTTTCCTGTTTTTGATTAGATTGACTAGGGATTTATCAATTTTATGTATTCTTTAAAGGAACCAATCTTTGATTCATTTTTTGTATTGTTTTGTTCATCTCTAGTGCATTAATTTCTGCTCTAATCTTTATAATTTCCTGCCTTCTTTGGGCTTCGGACTTGACTTGCTGTTCTCTTTCTAGAAGCTTGAGGTACACCATAGAATCATTTATTTGGGCTTGCTGTGTTTTCCTAATGTGTGAATTTACCACTATAAATTTTCCTCTTCAGAGAACTTTCATTGTATCCCACAGGTTTTGGTAGGTTGTATCTGCATTTTTGTTTGATTGTAAATATTTTTTAATTTGTTCTTTAATTTCATATGTGACCCACTGGTTGTTAGGTGGTTGTTATTTAATTTCTATGTGTTTATGGTATTTTTGCAGTTTCTTTTGTCAAAAATTTCTAGTTTTATTTCACTGTCAGAGAGTATGCATGGGATAATTTCAACTCCTTTGCATTTACTTAAGAGTGGTCTATGTGCTAGCATATGGCCTATTTTGAAGAATGTCCCATGTGCAGCTGAGCACAATGTGTATTCCGGTGTTGCTGTGTGAAACACACTATAAAGGTCTCCCAAAGCAATTTCTTCACAAGTTTGGTTTAGTTCTCCTACGTTTTGCTAACTTTTTGCCTAGTTGATCTATCTCTTTGTGACAATAGCGTGTTAAAGTCCATGAGTGCTAGCCCAGGTCCAGTGGAGTTTAGCCCAGGTCCAGTGGAGCCCTAGGCCAGGTCTGGTGAGTGTGTGGGAGAGCTTCTGGCTACCCTGTGCCGGTGGGACCAACTCTGGGTCCCATCTCAGGTGCAGAGGGGGTGAGACCATCTTCCACCCCCTTAGGACGCCTCCCACCACTCCGCAGCACATCCCCCACCCTGCCCGCTGAGTAGGAATTTCTGCCATGTTCCGGGAAC
>NW_004524696.1:5081132-5083271 GCF_000260255.1 Octodon degus | reverse complement strand
AAAAAAAAATGGATTTTCCCAGACTGAACGAACCCTAGTGAGGCCTCTGGCCTCCCTGGACGTTCTTGGGGGCAGGTTAGCAGTTGTCACCCACAAAGGGCCTGGCCTTCACCAATTCCTCTGCATCACAGACTCCAGGACTGTGCAGGACAGGCAGCTCGTGGCTAGCCCCTTCCTCTCTGAGCCACACCGCAGCCTCTTAGCCATCTCTTCCTGTTTTCACATTCTGCAACAGTCGCTTGACCATTCATTTACCCTCTTTTCTGTGACACAAACCATCCCTGCAGTCGTCATGGCTTCAGTTAGGGTCATTTATAGTAGAAGTGTGTGCTCTGACTCTTTGAAGCTCTCAGCCCTTTGTGACTCTGAAAAACATTCATCTTCTCTCACGAAAGCCACATCAAAAGCACCACAACACTCAAGACTGTTATATTGGGCCATGGACATAGCTCAGTAGAATAAGCCTGGCAAGAGCAGGTCCTGAGTTCAATCCCCCATACCACACACACACACACACACACACACAAAAGATTATTATCTGGACCATCGATTTCAAGAGTCTATTTCTGAACTCAAATTCAAGTTTGTTGCCTAGTTCTGAGCTGCCTATAGCTCTGAAGGGACCCAGTACAGAAGGTGACCCCACTGCATGACTGACAAGACGGCACTGGGGAGATTAGCAGTCCCTGCCCCCTTCCAGAAAACCCACCACAAGGGCTGGGAAGATGGCTCAGTGGAATAAGCGCTTCCCTGGCAAGCACAAGGGCCTGAGTTCAATCCCCGATTCCACCAAAAAAAACCAAAAAAAAAAAGCAATTCAGAAAACCCTCCACACGAGCATGGGGGTGGGGGAGGGCACTGGCTGGTCTGAGCCCTCCCAGCTTAGCATGGTCATCAAACATGTGGCTTGGGACAGAGAATCATGTCTTGAGCCCTAATATTCAAAACACAGACCCTCTTTAAGAAAAAAATAAAATATTATGAACACAGAGCTAGGTAAAGGGCTTATGAAGAGATTTCTAAAACAAAGAGGCCCTAAAACTTAAGATTTGTTCACTTTTTGGTAAGTCTATTTCTGCATGTGGTATTAGACACTCCCTTGTAAGAGCCTCAGCTTTCCATCCATAAAACCAGGACGACAGGGAATTCCCCCCAGGACTGCTGTATGTATAGTGTGGGAATGACCAACATCTGACAGCCAGCAAATGCTCAAAATGAGCAAAATGCCATTAATAATATTAATGGAAGGGAAGTTATCCTGACACTGTATACACATCTATAGAAGGAAAGCATGAAGCACACGTTGTAGAAATGACAAGGAAGGAAACAAAACAGCAAAAATAACATCTCAGTACCAAGCAGAGGGCCCAAGAATTGAGGCATGCAATCAGTTCAAAAGTCTCTATAGTCAGAAAGCAGATGGCCAAAATGTGATTCATGACTCAGCAAAGAAAACCACAAGGAATTTGTTCTATCATCACACTTCCCATTTCTAAGCATTCACCAGTGTGGATGTGATTCACTGTCCAGTGTTTCAGAGCAAATGATTATGCCAAACACAGGAAGCAGCCACCCCGAAAGGGTGTTGCTGAAATCTGCCGGTAAAATGTAGGTTAGAAGCAGTTATACGAATAGGAAACAGACCCAAAACAGCAGGTGGCCAAGATGGCACAAGGGTAGAAAAGAACCTAGGAAGTGCGATTTGAAGACAGAATACGCTGTCCTGCCAGTGGAGATGAGAACGGGCATTTGTTGAAGGGAGTAGACTAAAGGCCATGCATGTATTCCTCATATATCATCAGAAAGCATACCGTTGGGCGGTAGCACAGGAAGGGCATGGGAGAGCTGGCTCTTTGCTGTTGTTGGCAGGCATCTAGCATTGGGCAGAATTGTGCAAGAGAGGTCTTGGGGTCCACAAAACTCACAGAAGGAAGTAAGTAGGAAAGGATAATTTCCTGTTGAAATGGGACATTTAGACTCAGTACAGAGTCCCTCACGTCTTGCAGAGGTTACGCCCAAGACACCCCCGTGATAAGTGAAAGTCAGGGGCTGGGGAGATGGCTCAGTGAAATAAGCTCTCTCTGGCAAGCTCAAAGGCCTGAGTTCAATCCCCGGTTCTGCCAAAAAAAAAAGTGAAAG
>NW_004524696.1:5078884-5079835 GCF_000260255.1 Octodon degus | reverse complement strand
TTCTCTTCACAAACCACGCAGGCAAAAAGAGCATGAAGCAGAGTACTTCAGGTCCTCTATGAAAACAAATTCCAGCACAGACTACTATACCCTGCAAAACTCTCTTTCAAGTTGTATGGAAAAGTGAAATACTTCCATGACAAAGAACAGATAAAGATATTCGCGATGACAAAGCCAACCTTACACAGGCTACTGAAAGATGTTCTAGAGAGGGACCAAAATGATCAGAAATAGACGAATGAGAACAGAAGCACCAACTCAATAGGGTAAGCAATTAAACACAGGAGAAAAAGGAGTAAACAATAACAGGTAAATACCATAGCAACCATAAGTTAATACATCTCAATCCTAACCATCAATGTAAATGGACTCAATTCACCAGTTAAGAGAAATAGACTGGCACAGTGGATTAGGAAACAAAATACAAAAATATGCTGGATGCAAGAAACACATTTAACTCATAAAGATATTCATAGGCTGAAAGTCAAAGGATGGAACACAATACCATGTCCCACAAACTCAGAAAAGCACCTATTATCAGACAGTCTCAACTTCAAACCAACAATGATTAAGCGAAATAAAGAAGGCCACTATATACTGGTTAGGGGAAAAATTCAAGAAGAAGAGGTAACACTCATAAATATGTATGCACCAAACACGGGAGCAACCGACTATATAAAGCAAATCTTAATGGGCATGATAAATCTAATACCCAATACCACAATTTTAACAGGAGAACTTAACACACCCTTGTCTCCAAAAGATAGGTCAACCAGACAAAAACTTAGCAGAGAAATAACAGAAATGAACCAGAGTTTGAAACAAATGGACTTGGTGGACATATACAGAGTGTTCCACCCAAACACAGCTAAATACACATTTTTCTCAGCTGCACATGAGATGTTTTCTAAAATAGACCACATACTGGTCCATAGGTCATGCTTAAGTATA
>NW_004524696.1:5073768-5078784 GCF_000260255.1 Octodon degus | reverse complement strand
TTTATATATATATTAAGGCTTTATAACCCCTTCCCACATCTATAAACCTTTCCCACACTTGTAAAAACACTTGAAATGTTCATAACCATTTTCTAAACTCGTAAACAACATGCATATACTTTACGGTACTGCAAAATCCCTCAACATGGTGAAAATTCCACAATAAATAATTTAGATTAAGATTTCTTGAAAACCCCTGAAACAGTGAGTCCATGAAAGTTGAACTGCAAAATACTGAAGGACTACTGCAATCAATATTTAAAAACCACAATTTTTGACACCATTCGCCATATAAATTCCTTTTTCATTTAAAATAGTTATTCACAGCCAAGTCCTAGGAAAGCTGAGCTTTCATAGTTGAGGAGACAGAATTTTATTTATTTAATTTTTCTGGTGTTTTTGAGACAGGGTCTTGCTTTATAGTTCAGCCTGGCCTTAAACTCATGGTGATCCTCCTGCCTCAGCCTCCCAAGTGCTGGGATTACAGTTATGTGCCACCATGTCTGGCTGGGGACAGAATTTTAAATATAGTGCAAACTTTCAATTAAAACATTCTAAGGACATGAGTTTTTTTTTATTAATCGAAACTAGAGGCACTATTTTGTTGCTAGGCCACAGCTAAGCCAAAATAGGGGTTGTAGCTGCCTATACTTAAGAAAATTCATTTTATAAGGACAAAGCTTGATTCTGGTCCAGGAAGACAGAGCACAGCCTGGGTTGCGGCGCATATCGGAGAGCCCACTGCAGGTGCTTCTGGGCGGGAGCTGCTGGGTCACTTCCTGCTCCCTGCAGATAACACTGACAAAAAAATGCATCAGAGTAATTAAATTGGTGTGTCATAAAGGCATTTTCTCCCAAATATTTGTAAGAAACATTTACACTATATCTGAAAAAAATTATACAGATCTAGCAATTTAGAGTATGATGCTCTCAGAAAACCACCAAATTGTGTGTTTGCTTTATAAATCCAAAGTTTCAGTGCAAATATCAAAACACCTATAGTTTTGATGGTCCTCTCTGGACATGAAAGTCCCTTTAAGCTTAGCCTCCCAGCCAGAGCACAGCAATGTCACCCCACATTGTTAAAAACATTTTAACCTTATTTACTTACAGTTCTCTTCTGTCAAGAAGAAAGTGATACTGAGATTAGTGCAACTAAATAAACACACAATAATATAGCAAAACAGAGCTAGAGTCAGCCAAATAGCTCAGCGGATTAAAACACCTGCAATCAGGTGCAGGGGGTGGGGGAGTTCCATCCTTGGGCCTGCCTTGCTGGCCCCACCCCCAGGACATGCTGAGATGGCAATCCAGACTGGGCGTGGTGGCCCATGCATGCAATCCCAGCTCTTGGAAGGCTGTAAACAGGGGAATCACTATGAATCTCATCTAGTAGTGAGACCTTGAACACTCTGTAGACCCTTCCCTAAAATACAAAAAAAAAAAAAAAAGGTAAAATGAGTGACCTATCCAATGCTCAGATTTTACTGTTGACACCCTGAAACTAAAGGTAACTTAAAAAAAAATAAAAAAAAAAAACCTTTAAAAGACTTCTTAAATTAGATCAAGCTGTGAAATCTATCCCTCCTGAAAAGGCAATAAATTGGTTTTTTAAATTCATTTTAATTAGAAATAAAGATACAATAGCAATGAGACAGCTTCAAAACCGATTAGTAGGACAGTTACAATAATTAATACACTGCATACTGTTGTTTTCATAGTAGTTATTCAGGGGACATGATGCAGACATGATATCTTATCTAAACAATATTAGAACAAACTTTTATTCTCAATGAACTAAAAGAAAGTAGCTGTATATCTATCCTTTCTTGTGTAGACATTTATATGTATGTAAGTACCTTATTTCTTCTCTTTTTTATCACTGCAAAAGGATCCTTTATTTACACTTTTGTGAAGTTAGTAATGCTTGACACTAGGTTGCCTAGCAACTGATATCTAACCTTAGCCAGACAGAATGTTCATCTCAGGAGTGAGGTAGCTTGTTTGCATTAGGCAATGGGACAAGTCCCACCTTCACACATTTGTTCAGTTTCCTAGCTTCGTGGCTCCCAACATATCCTGTTTTTCTTTTGTTTTCTTTTCTTTTTTCTGGAACGGGGGATTGAACTCAGGTCCTTGCACTTGCCAGGCAAATGCTTTTTCAGCTGAGTTATCTCCCTGTCCCCTCATTTTGTTTTGTCAGAGATGGGTATTACACTGCAGTTAGAGAAGCTGCATTTGGTGAAGTCTTTAAAGGACCTTTTCATACTTGAAGCCAGTCTAAAGACTGTAGGTACTTGAATTCAGCAAAATAACCCAATATAGTCCAATAGTCCATAATAGTTGTGGGTCATCAGCAGAACTGGCAATTGTCAGACGTTGTTGACTGACTTGAGCCTTTTACAGCTTAGCACATTAATATGGCTTTACTTTTTTACCTCATGGTTATACTTTTCTGCTGAATGGTTAAGACCAAGGTGAAGCAAGACATATATAGCTTAAAATGTAACTTTTGAATCTGACAAGCTCATTCAAATCCCCTCAGGATTTACCCTGGAATCATGTACAGCACCCCGTAGATCTTTATACAACCGTAGATCTTTTTTCAGTGTCAGCCATGTGGATGAGTCACAGCCATTGCAGTATTATACAACCGTAGATCTTTTGTCAGTGTCAGCTATGTGGATGAGTCACAGCCATTGCTTGACCAATTTGCTCTCTATGAAAGCCCGAGAGAATTTTTTTCTCTCTAGGTGACTCTCCTTAGGCACAGTATACATTGTTGATCACTGTCTTCTGTGGCCCCATAATCTCCTTGAACAGAAAATCTGGGACACCACTGAGTTACAGGATGTCACTGCACAGGTTCTTTTATGTCCTGAGTCTTCACTGACATTGAAGGACTAGGGCCAAAATATTAGCTATCCTTGTAGCCCCTCTTTTTCTCTAATTTTTCATCTGTAAACTTTAGGTTTTAACCATCCAGAAGAGAAGTTTAATTATATTATTTTCCTGTAACAAAGTCAATTGAGCTTAACATCACTATCTGTCTGAATATCAAATGCCTTAGACATAACATGGAACTGCTATTTTCCAACAACCATGGATATTCTAAAATTTAAATTCCTATAGAATGTGAAAAAAGTTACACACTTTTACACAGAAATTTAGAAATCAAACCATACACAACACTATAACATGACAATCCTATGACTTTTTTTTCTTGTCTCTTATTTTCTTTTATTACCTTTTTTCTTTTCTTTTTTTTACAAACATTTACTTTAAAGAGAATATAGCAATAAGTGATACGACTTTAGAAGTAGTACACATTTAGGAGACCGAAATGACAGATACTTCAAACACGGTTTCAGTATTACACATTGCTATTCTCAGTGTAGTTGCTTATTTCACAGATATCAACATATAGAATTAGTCAGGGTGAGAGTTCTACCCATTAACTACTATTTTCAAAACCCTGGTGGAGAGTCTTAGGACCATTGCCTTAACCATCTTGTTTATATAAATGTATGGTTTTGCCCCTGCCATATTTCCTAACTTCTCTTGCTCTCTCTTCATTGTTTAATCCTTAAGTTCTCCCTTTTTATTTAACTGTTTTATATCTTTCAGTTTTTATTTCTTCCGTTGAGTTCTTACACTAGGGAGACAATGCGATATTTACACATGTGGGTCTGGTTTATTTCACTTATGAGTATATCTTCAAGTTGCATCCACTTATATATGAAGGCTTCGAGTTTATTTTTCTTTATAGCTGAATAATACTCCATTGTATAAAAACAGATCTTTTTCATCCATTCATCAGTTGACAGGCATTTTGGTTAATAACTTGTTTGGATGTGTGGGCATTTTAATGAACAAATAGAATTCAGTAATTAGCTGAGAAAAACACAAGCTAAATAAACCAAATGCCCATCAACTGACAAATGTACCAATAAAATATGCTTCATTTTTGCAAGTGAGTGCAATCTGACAAAGAAGCGCTGACACACGCCCTAACGTGGAAGGGACTTGAGCACATTGCCAAGTGCAGGAGGCAGACGCCGAAGCCCACACCCTGCACGCTGCATTCTGGAGAGGCCCGCCAAGGCCAGCAGCGATCCCAAGCCCATGAAAAGAGCAGGGAGAGCTGCCAGTGACTGCGCTCCTTCTTAGTCACTCTGTGGTCTCCGCAACAAGATGCCCAACACCCACAGCTTAAAGGAGGAGAGGTTTGTCTTGTGGAGCATGGTCTGGTGGCATCAAGACAAAACCAGCACGACATAACAAAGCTGCTTGTACCAAGGGAGGCGCTGCCAGGAGCAACGTGCCCTTCCATACCCCGACTCCCACCCCCACAGCCCATCAGGCCCACCTCCGAGCAGTGAGTCCCCCACAGCACCCTCATAATGCAGCCACTTCCAGATGTCATGATTCTTTGGGGGCACACTTGTACCTAAACCAAAATTCACTCCTTCCTAAGGTGAGGAAAACATACCAAAATTACATTATAGTGTAATTAATAGATTAAAAACCATTGACCTAGTAGGTGAATGCTACAACAGGTAGAATTTTATAGCGCATAAAGTTATAACTCAATAAAACTGTTTTAAAAAATTGATATCTTGTCGTGTTAGGTCGGCTCCAGTCTGGCGCTGCAAAAGTATTTGTTGAGCCTGCGCAGTGTGTCCTGGCGCAGCAGCACAGCACCACTTCTGCCTGGTGTGGCGCTGAACATCACTGGAGACAGTGGAAGCCTCGGTAGCGCCTCCAAGCAGCCCCTACTTCGGTCGGCAAGAAGAAAAATCTCCAGATAACTAAAGGTGCGTTTTCCTTTCTTTGTTTTCAACACTGCTGTGGTCTGAATTTTCGCACTTCTTATTGTTAAATCCTAAAAATCCTATGTGTAGGTTTCAGACCACTGTTCTAGATCCTTCATTTTGTGTTTTGAATTCAGTGAGACTTTTTGATGTGTGTATATGTGACATGCACAACAATCTATACTGCACTCTGTGTCAATTT
>NW_004524696.1:5068363-5073668 GCF_000260255.1 Octodon degus | reverse complement strand
AGAAAGAAAAAAGAGCAACTGGGTAAGAAACTAGACTAATAAATTCAAAGGACTGAAAGATACCTTTGAAAACTAAAAGTAAAATATTTTCCAGTTATACAAACTCGAAATATTCTAATACTAAAATTGGAAAAGGATTTTTTTCTTTGGCTAATTCTGGCTGCCTTAAGGGCAGGTGTGGTGAGGCTTGGGATTGAACTACGGTCCTCTGCACCTATCTGCATTTGCTCAAGTGACGTTTTGAACAACTGAGCTATCAGGCAAGCCCCCTGGAGACTTGTTTTCCATCCTTTAACTTTAGTCTGTGAATTTCCTTTTGAGTTAGATGCATTCTTGTATGCAGCATATTGCTGGGTTTTGTTTCTTAATCCACTCTCCTAGTCTGTTTCTTTTGATTAGTGAATTGAGGCCTTTTACTTTAATGGTTTTAACTGGCAAGTATTAACTTATCTTTGTCATGTTATTTTCCTGCTATAGGTTCTATCATTTTTCCCTCTTTTTAATTACCTGCTGTCTTTGGTGCTTCCTTTCTGCTGTACTTGAAACTGTGATCACTTCTGTCTCTTTCAGAATATCTGTCAGTACTCATGGTGGGCATGAATTTCTCCAATTGTTCTTTGTCATGGAAGAATCTTATTTTGCCTTTGAATTTGATAGATAGTTTTGAAGGGCAAATCAACCTGGATTGGAAGTTATTTTCTTTCAGCTCCCAAAATACTTCACTCCAAGCTCTTCTTGATTTGATGGTTTGTGTTAAATCTGCTGTGATTCTGATGGGCTTTCCATTGTATAGGTGATCTGTTTCTTCTCTCTAGCAGCTTTTAATATTGTATTCTTTTTCTGATTTTCTGAGATCTTGATTATTATGTGTCTAGGTGTAGATTTCTTGTGATTATGGCTATGTGGAGTCCTACATGTTTCACTTATCTATATGTCAAGTTCTTTTCTCATGTTTGGAATATTTTCTGCTAGTACTTCTGCAAATAGTCTTTTTATGTCATTTTTGCTGTCTCCTGCTACTTCATTGACACCTATTATTCTTATATTATTCTTTCTTTGCATTGTTTTGTAGCCTCTAACTTGTTACTTCCTGGTTCCTCGTTGGTTTGAAGAGCTCTTTCCTTTTCATTCATTAGCTGCAACGCTGTCTTCAAGGTCTAAAAATCTATCTTCAGTTTCATTTAAGTGACTTTGCCAGCTTTCAATGAAATTCTTAATTTCTTGGATATCTATTTGAATCATTTTCATGCTTTCTAATTCTTAATAATCCTGTATTGTTCATTCAGTGTTTCCATCATTTTTCTATTCTCCTCTATTTTTGACTCTGTCTTCTTTAGCTATGCTGAGCAATTGGTTCATGATTGTTGTCATTTCTTTTTGGACCTGAGAGATTATTTCTGATCTTATTTCTCCTATAGCCTTATGGACTTGCTTCTTTCCATTACTATCTGTTATTGTTTGTGTGCATTTGTCCCCCCAAAGCCTCATGCAATCATTGGGCAGACTACTAGACTTTGTGATTAACTCACAATCCACTGGCATTCTGGATGTGAGTGCTGCTGGAATTATGGGTGTGAGTACTACTCCCAGCCTGAGGCAGATAGCCTGAATGCAACTTAAGGGAGATAGACTTGCTCTCTGTAGAGATTGTTGCCACTTTTCTTGCCATTTGCTCTTGCTCTTATGCCATTTTCCACCACCATGACCTGCTGCCCTCTGCCATGTGCCAGTCTGCCTTGGACCCAGTTGAGTATGGACTGAAACCTCCAGTAACTGTGAGCTAAATAAACCTTTTCTTCCTTCATTTTGGGTGCCATGTGTTTTTCCCAGCAATGAGAGAAGAGTAACTGAGACACTATCATTTCAGAGATTTCAGGTGTGTGATTTCTAGATTCGTGTATGTCTTTGTCTCCTGGATTTGTTCTGGGTGGGTATAGGAGTGAGATTGCCTTTTGCTCCTACATTTTGGCATTTTTGAAGCTCCCAGTAATCACCCAAATAGAGTCCTGCAGGCTGTCCAGAATCCACCATAGTGCTTAAATGGATCCAGGAAAGCTTTACCCCTGTTCACACTGGGCCCATAGATCGCAGCTCTCCTGCATCCCACAGGCCACTCAGAGTTATCCTATGTTCTTAAAAGTTTGGACTTGCCCCAGCAGAAGTTCCCAGTCTATGCACTGGGTGCTAAGGAAAGCCAGAGCTTAAGAGAGTCCCCCCAGGCTTCCCAGAGTCTGCCAAAGTTCTTAAATTGCACTGTTGGTGATTTCTTTTAATGTGCAAAAACTTTGCAATAGGATGAGTTTCCAGTTATTGATTCTTTGTATTATTTCCTGTGCCACTGTAGTTTTGTTCATGAAATCTTTACCTAAACCTATGTTTTCAAGAATTCGGCATATTCTCTCTTCCATCAGATTTAGTGTTTCTGTTTTAATATTTAGATCTTTAATCCATTTTGACTGCAGTTTAGTCCATGGTGATAGACATGGGTCTAATTTTAGTCTTCGGCATGTAGAAAGCCAGTTTTTCTAGTACCATTTATGAAAGATGCTATCTTTCTTCAAGTGAATGTGTTTGGTCCCTTAGTCAAAGGTAAGGTGGCTGAGTGTGTTTTGAGTTGTTTATACAAGAAACATATTTACAACAAGAAGAAACACATAGATTAAACAACAAAGGGTTTAAAACAACATTTCATGCAATGGTAACATGGAAACAAACAGGAGTAGCTATCCTATTTTTAAAGTAGACTTCAAGCCAAAATTGACTGAAAGAAGCAAAGAATGTCACTACATAGGGGTTACTGGACTGGTTAACAATCCAATAAGAACAGAAAATAATTATCAACATATATACACCAAACAACAGTGCACCAAACTTTATAAAACGAGGGCTACTGGATTTGAAAGACCAAATAAACATAAACACAATTCTAATGGAGGACCCCAATACCCCACTACCACAAATAGATAATCAACTAGAAAAAAAGAAAAGAAATATCAGAGTTGAACAAACTCTTTAAATAAATAATCTTTATACATATTTCCAGAGTGGTCCACACAACAACAGAATACACGTTTTTCTCAGCAGCATATGAAACTATATCTTAAATAGACTACATGCAGGAAGACAGATGCATTTTGAGGCCATAATATAAAGTGAAATATATTAGACACACAGGCTTACATGCCACATGGTTTCTTTTATATGAGAAATCCAAGTGTGAAATACAAAGCAAAATAAAAGATAATAGCAAGTAGGGAGATAGATTTTTCTCAAGTGTGATGGGTATCAAGAGATGGAGGGAGGTGAGGAGAGAGGGAGGCGAAAGGGGATTTAAAAAAGAAATTAAAATGTTTTTTGCATGTGTACCAATGCCACACACGTCATGTAAATGTGTATTGATAAAAACAAACAAATATAGCTCATAGAAACTTTTCTAAAAAATCAAAACGTGGGAATATGGAGCAGGTATCAAACCTCTCTGTGTCCCTGTCTCCTTGTGCGCAAAATGAGTGTCAGAGTGTTTATATTACAGGATTCCTAACAAATAAACAACATATTCAAGCACTGGAACAGGCTCATAATAGTAGCTTATGTCTGTGTCCTTCCTTAGCACCTAGAAGGAGCGCTACAGGCTTCTGCCAGCAGGGGCAGTGTTCAGTATGCTGCCATCTACTGGCCACTTACCCGTGGGCGCTCCGTGGACGGGAATGTGTACTGGGAAAATCAAATGAAGCACACACACGACCTGCCACCCAGTGAAGAATCCAGAGTGATGGCTGTTAATTTCTTATGGGGGAGGAGGGGACAAGTGGAACCTAGCACGTTTAATATCATTAGGGTGGGGATGGTGTGGTGAATAAAATTAGAAGAGCACCAAGAAATCAAGTACGTTCGGGAAGTACTGCTCACTTGATCTATGGTCTTTGGCAAATTGTTTGGCCTCATCTGTCATTTTACAGAGCATGTTCTGGAGACTACCTGAAACCACAATTCTAGATCATTTGCGCATACTGGCTGGTGTCCAGTCAGAATCCCACAGGGATTAACTGGTACTGCTGTGTTCTCATAGTGAGTACCACAGCTACTGTAATTACCACCATGAGAAAACAAAGTTATTACATAAATTAAGATTTTTATAGTTGTGAATTAAAGAAATACATTTCTCAATAGATTAAGCCAACAAGAAAATATTCTGGAGACAGAATATTCTGTCTCCATGGCAGAGGAGACTCAGGCTTGCCAAGTCCAGATACCTTGATGAGATTTCAGGACACTGACTCTCATTCCAGGATTGATTTTACACCCTGCACAAAGAAGTTCTAAATTCAGACAACTTGCAATGCACCTCAGTATTTTATCATCCAATTTCTATGGAAAAGACTGTTTTAATACACAAATAAAGGTTTCTTCCAACTACAATTCCAAATGCAAGATCCCAGGAAAGACCTCACCTTCCAGGCTGGCTTCTACATGCCCTGGGCTGCTCACTGCAGTCAAGGAAGGGTCCCATCACTGATGCAGCAGAACCTCACCACTGGCAACCACAACAGAAACAGCAGAATCTTAGCAGAGGAACAATTTCTTAGAAGTGGGAGTCAGTAGAGAGTGGCAGTCAAATAAACAGCCTTTCATAGCCCAGGGCACAAATAGGCATTGTAAGATAAACCTAGACAGTTATAAAAATACCCCAAGAGAGACAGATTCTCTGAGGGCTTTGGGAAGAACCAAAGACCCCCCACTCACCTGCCAATCACCCTTCAGGACATCACAGTTAAGTCAGAGGGTGACTTGGGCTGCAGCACATTGCTAATCTTATTCCCAAGAGTAAAGTCATAAATATCTGGACAGAAAGCTGAGATTCATTTCCTAGAAGCCATTTCATATATCTTTAGCCAAATAAAGTTAATGCAACTCTTAATGTGTGAGCTAAAGGTTTTTTCTAATACCAAGTCAGAGGTATGGACTTTGGGTTATCTTTTACTTCAACAAGGGTTTCCAGTTATGAGTTGATCTGATCCCACAATTAAAACCACACTCAGAGTTTTGCATGGTGACAGACACCTGGAATCCCTCCACTCTAGGATACTGAGACAGGTGGACTGAAAATTTGAACCCCGCCTAGGCAACTTAGCAAGACTGTATCAAAATAAAAAAGAGCTGGAGGTATATCTCAGTTCAAAGGCCCACTAGAGAAAAGAAAGCAAAAACAAAATCTACCCAGCACTTCAAATCTTAATCTTCAGTTCTGCAGGAAAAATAATGAAAATGTGTTTTTATGAATTCCCATGTCTTTTTTATTCCCTTC
>NW_004524696.1:5045515-5056624 GCF_000260255.1 Octodon degus | reverse complement strand
AAAATAAAAAAATAAAAGATTTTTAAAAATTTCGAAAAGAGAAGAAAACCAGAGACACTTATAATGAGAATACATAAAAAGTATGTAGTAGATATATTTTTGAGCTTTTAATATGATAAATATTGATAGACATAAAAAATAATAAAGATGGGAAGCACCTTTTGAAATTATGGGGACATTACTTATCTTCAGCTATAGCGTCTCAGACATCTTCCCAGCAGCCCCAGCTCCGGAAGCACATTTCCTGTTTCCTGGAAATACATCCAGCTCTAGCCTGATTGCCGTGGGACAGCTGCCCCTCTTCTTGACTGTTCCTGGAATTGGTCAGGACCTGACTCAACCCAAGCAGCTGCTCTCCCTGTCTGACAAATCCAGGCTCCGTTCTCTGAAATGTTGAGACCTGCAGCCGAGAGGTAGGAAAAGCCCACTCCCTTTGTTGACTGCAGGTGTGCGATAGACTCCAGTGTTGGCCGTGTTACCAATGTTTCCGACAGTGTCCTCTTAAAAACAAGAGTCTCTTCTTGGATCTATGAAAAGAACTAGATTCCTGAGAAAATGAGCTTCAGAATTCCAAAAAGATCAGGCGGGGAATGTAATTTGTTTTCTATTAGTTTATAAAAATATCATCTACCAAATTACTTTGGACTACAGAAGGCTTAGAGGAGAGGGGACTTTCTTGTATATCTGGAAAGGAAAGTTTTCAAACATAAGCAACACTGCAAGCTGAGCTCAGATCATATCTCCCCAGTCTCTGCCCCCATCACAGAAGCAGCTCTTGTTGCCCTCTGCCCCAGCTAATAGAACAGTGCCACTAACCCAGCGCTCAGCAAGAGTTTTGGTCCCGGTTTATCCCACTAGCAGAGTCTCCAGATTGTTGAAACTAGGCCATCAAAGTACATGTTCAAACATGCCTGGCATGTGCTGTTCCAGGACACAGACACAGTTCTCTGTGGAGAAGACAAAACCGCCCAGCCTGTCTATTTTGAGAGCTTTCAGGGAAGCTTTAGAATTATCACTATTTTCAAATAAGAGTGAATATTACGTCTGATCTACAAAAGTGCATGAAAAAGAATACTCCAGATACAGAAAGCAGTGCAGCAGACACACAGCACCGCGAATGCTCTGGGCACACAGACGATATCCAGGACCTCAAGCCCGACACAGTGCTAGGCCTGTGAAGCCACAGGGCTGGAGATGGCCAGATTCAAAACAGAAAAGCAAACCATGACTAAAGTGTGTAGCTCATTAATAATATTAATACTTGATTTTTATTTTTTTAAAGGCTACATTTGTGTGTGTGTGTGTGTGTGTGTGTGTGTGTGTGGTCAGCTCAGTCCACCAGGGGGCGGGGCTGGCTGGCATGTGGTGCTGGGGGATTGAACCGCGGTCCCTGAGCTTTGCTGAAGCTTGTTCTAAGTAGGTGCTTTGGACCACTGAGCCATCTCACCAGCCCAATACTTGATTTTTAAATAGTGAATAATTACATCCAGTAATCCTAAGGTAGAAGCATGACTTGTGATTTTAAAATCTCAAAAACTTCGTAGCTTCAATAGTTATTTATTTTTTTTTAATTTTTTTTTTTTTAATTTGTGTGTGGCCAGCTCAGCCCACCAGGGGGCGGGGCTGGCTGGCACGTGGTGCTGGGGGATTGAACCGCGGTCCCTGTGCTTTTAGTTTGTTCTAAGTAGGTGCTTTAGACCACTGAGCCATCTCACCAGCCCCTTTCAATAGTTATTTAAAATTTGAGAACAACAAAATACAAAGGTTTGTTAGGGCATTTAAATATTTGATCAAGGTAGAATTGGGGTTTACTGGATTTACGAATTAACCAAAGTAACAATAAAGACTTTTGAAAAAAAAAAAACATAGGTGATAATATGATGTAAAGAGACTTCACCTTTTCGGAAGTAAAAATCTCAGTCTCAGTTTTCATAAATACCCAAGGACACAAGGGCTAACAGAAGCAGCAGGAGGTAGCTCTGGTGAGTACAGGACTCCGTGAAATAGGCAGATCCCACAAAACATGAAGAAGAGCTTCGCAGGCTCTTGTTAGAAGTAACCAACAATCCAAGAAAATATTGCTGTCCCAGAGAGAAAAACAGTTTGTAGTTTTACACCAGCACTTTGATCTTTTGGTTCTTCAATTTAATACAACAAATATGATTTTTAAAAGAAACCTTAGCCAGCTTTGAGCACAAGAAATAAAATCCCTTTTCTGTACTATTCCATAAGGTAAAATTTCTCAAAGTAAGAGAGAATAAATATAGTCCACATAGTCCCAAATATGTGTATCCTCTGCATAGTATAAAAAGTAAAAATGTATAAACTTAGATTAGGGTTCACAACATTTGAGTATTCTGTCTACTTATAAACAGCCTGTGTACCTAAAGATATTAATTCAATTTAATATCAAACCAAAGATATTAAGTTGCCTAAAAATTATCCAGGAAAATATCTTCAAGGTGATATAAGTCTGTTGAGTTGTCAGAATAATCAGTTTTGGTTAAATGTAATTTTATTACATTATCTTAAATATTTAGAAGTAGTGCAGGGCCGGCCAAATAGCTCAGCAGATAAAATCTCCTATAAGCAGGCGCAGGGGCCGGGGTTCAATCTCCGGCCTGCTATGCTGGCCCTGCCCCCAGGCACGCTGAGACAGCAACTGAGACTGGGCGTGGTGGTGCGTGCCTGCAATCCCAGTTCTTGGGAGGCTGTAAACAGTTGGACCACCATCAATCCGATCTAGTAGTGAGACTCTGAACACCCTGTAGACTTCTCCCTAAAATAAAAAAAAAATTAAAAAATTGGAGTAGTGCAAGCTTATTCAGTTAATTTGTAAATTTAGGAAGAACACGTCTAAATCAAAATGAGCACTTGTGTTTTACTTAATGGCAGCGATAAAAAAAGGCAAAACTTATTTTTATTTGATAGTAAGCTAGGCTTGTTTGCTAAAGTCTGATTTAAATTATGTGAACATCATTCTTAAACCATTTTCAAATTGGTTTCTGAAATTTTACCTTCATTTAGATTGAAATTATTAAGGATTCCATTTCTCTATAATTTCTAAGAATTTTACAAATGTTGAGTTATATTTTTGCCTATAAATCCATCAGAACTGGGTTTCATTAATAGACTATAATCTATTTTGGTAATCCCAGCAGAGGTAGCAAGACACTGACATGCATTAAAAAGTGGAAGCCTTTCTGTGTTATAGACATACAGGACGCAGAATGAAAGTTCACAGTTTAGAACTTCACTAATTCAGATATAAAATTCAAGCATAAACACAAACACAAAGCTCACTATTTCTTTATGGCTGTGAGTTGCATAACTGATTTGAATACAAAATTAAGTAAAAAGAATATGAAGCAACTAGAGGCTTGCTTATCAGTCTCCATATCAGTCCAGTCATGGGGTCAGCAAAGGGGCAGATCTGAGAAGGAAAGGGATGTAACATCAGTCCAGGTCACAGAGACTCACTGATTGACTTGGAGCCATGGGTATAGCAGCTCGCTTTACACAGCGAGACTGTGGGAAGAGCCAAAGTTCCCACTGACAGGCAAACAGATAAAGAAAACATGGAATATTATACTGTAATATATTGAAGTATTATGCAGCTATAAAGAGGGATACATTGGAGTCATTTGTTGAAAAGGTGTGGATCTGGAGATCACAGCGTCAAATAAACTGAAGACTCAGATGGTTAAATATCACATTGTTTTGTTTTACACTATAAGAAAATTGACTAGTAAACTAAAGGACAGATGGCAAGAATTAGGAAGACTGCCTTTTGGAGTTGAGAAGATCAAGGGAAGGAAAAGGAGAGAAAGGAGAAGGCAGACACTCAAAGTGATCGATGTGTGTGTGTGTGTGTGTGTGTGTGTGTGTGTGTGTGTGTGAATTCCCCAAAGCGAATGTAGTTATTATGTGTCACAAACAGACACTAATTTAGCTCATCTCAGTTACTCACCTCCCCACCCAGCTGCCCTTGGAGCCTCGAGTTAGAGCACAGCAACAGGCGTCAGATTCATCCAAGCCCCCGAACCCCAGATCTCAGTAGGAGTGAGCCCAGAGGACTTGACTCTTGTTCTCTGGGCAGAGGAAGTGGGGATCCCAAGAAAGTCCTGTCCCACTGAGTCCCTGCGCCAGTTCAGGGAGGTAAATCTCACCAGGAAAGCACAGAGCCACGAAGGTGCAGGCGTAACAACAGCAGCAATAATACCACGTCAAATAGCAGGGAGGAGCTAGTGCTTTCTGAGACAAGAAAGTGCTTGGGGAAGACTTGTCCCTCGGAGGCCCCACCCATCGTGTGCCACCGGAGGGTTCTTCAGCCACTGCTCTTAACTTGGAGAACAGCGCTCAGGGGCAGCCTGACATTGCCTGGGCGAGGACACAATTCCACAGGGTACCTGCTAAGATGAAAACTCAGCTCAGAGCGTCTGACACATAACCTTGACATTTTCACCAATCTCAGCAAGACTGGCTTTGACACACAGGTGGGAATGAAATTGTGTCCGAATTTCACCTCCGCATAAGTTATTGCTGTCAGCCTTTTAAAGCCTCATGTTCTAGATGCAGTACCACCCTTACAGATTATCAATGTTTATGATGTAAAGGTATTTAGAATACCTTAACCAATACCCAAAATTTATAAATAAAATCTGTTTTTTGTCTGATTCCATGCAAATGAAAAATGGAATTATGTCATGAGTTTCATAATTTTTTAAGCTTATCCTAGCGAACTACCTCAATTCTAAATCACTTTTTCTGACCAAAATGCCAAGAAACCAGCCAATAATTAGTACAGCACGTTATCTGAGTGAACTGTTTTCTTCTCTGCTTCAGTGAGACTTTCTATTACTCTCCTGCCATTACGAAGTGAGGAGAACACAGAAATGAAAATGTCCCAAGTCCCTGTGTGATTCCCAGTCCTCTTGCTTTATGCAGACTCCCAGGTTGCAGCCGTGTTTCTTCAGCATTTAAATTTGCAGGTTTAGCAGAACTGTGCTTGCCTCCTGGAGGTACCAGCATACAGCAGGTAGAACGATGACGCTGGCTGGGCCTGGCTGCTGCACACTGCCTTCTGCACCTCTGTCACCGAACTGCATCTGGAGTCCCACAGCCAATTTTTTAATAAGAAAAACAAATTACCAACTACTTCCATGAAGGAAAAGAATTGGCCAGATTTACTGACCTAACTCACAGTGTATGTGCCAGCTGCTAAGCGGATGAGCTAGAGCTGTATGCACGTAGCAGCTAAATCCCACTCAGCGAAGGCCAGCAGCTGTGAGGCTGGGACAGCCCTAGTGCTCTCAATGGAGAAGCAGATGAGATGGGAAAGCAAACAGAACGTATAAATCAGCTGATGGGGCCCCTACAAGCCCAAGATATCAGAAGATTATTCTTAAAACTGCTTTAGCTGTGGTAATTTTACATGTGTATTTAAAATGTATGACATTCATCCTTACAAATACAAGTGAATGCACCTGCACTTAGAACATGTGCATAGCTAGCTGCTACCTTCAGTGTCGCTCTCAGAGTCCCACAGCTGGCACTCTTCCTGCCCCTGCCTGTATGCCTCACTCCTTACCTGTCTGGCCCCATCTCCCTGCACACTCCCCCTCACTTCCTGGCCTTGGTGCAGTCTGCAAATATGTTTGCATCAACACTTAATGTCATGGAAGTGATATAAAATTCTCTTTTGGTTTTAGTTTTTGGGAAATGTTGCCAGGCCGGTCCATGTTGGATAAAAAATGGGAGGAGGAAAGCAGATGTGATGCAAAGCACATGTGCCAAGCGGGGCCTGTTTTCAGACCAGCACCCAACAAGGGCTTGTCCACATGTACACTTTCCTTCCTTTCTTTTTGTAGGACTGAGGATTAAACCCAGGGCCTTTGTACTGCGATACACTTTCCCTAGTCCTTTTTATTTTGATGCAGGGTCTCCCTACTTGACTAATTACCCATGCTAGGCTCTTCCTACCTCACCCTCAAGAGTGTTGGGATTATGTGTGCACCACCATGGCTAGCTTCCACTTAAGATCCTTCCTCCTATGGAAAGTACACCAAGGACTTATCCATCCAAAATAAAGTGGCTGATGGCTTTCATTTTATTTACATCTTCAAGTAGCATTTGCATTATATCATGAATTAAAACCTTAAAGTAATACTGTTAGAATGTTAGAATTTCCAACAAGAAAAGTCCATGGGAGGTTCCTACCTCTCATTTTTGTCTACCATGGACCTGCCTGCCCAATGTCCATTTTCTTTAGCCAATAGAAAACTGACATTATTGGGATTACAGGGGAGGGATTTTTAAACACCTCCAAGTTCCTCTAAGGCTGCCCATGCCTGCCCTCCTGTCACCATCCTGAAAGTGTCCACTGCAGAGCTGAGCAGACTGCTTGCAATTGCTTCTGCCACGGCAGAGCTGCAGAGCCACACGCCAACACAAGGCCTCATCTGAATTTCCACAACAGGCCAGATATGATTAAATAATTTTTGTAGAACAGCACTTGAAATTTTGCTTTTGTCCATATTTTTCATAATAGCCAGCAGAAAACTGATTGCATCCTTCCAAGAAATGAACAATTTGGCATGTTAAAGAGGTCCAGAGGCACACATTAGCATGAAAAGCCCATTAGGAAAACAGAGCGTCAGGCAGATGCAGCTCAGAGGTCTCCACAAGTACTTTATCTTTCAGCTCCAACAAATGCGAGTTTTTGAAAAGCACCCAGATGTCTATCCTAAGGGCAATTATTTCTTTAAAGTTCATAAAGTGTGGAATACCAATAAAAATGCATGTTAACATTTATACATATGTCCTCCAGCAATAACAATTAAACATTAAGTTGCACTAGAACTCTTCAAAACTGCAAAGAAAATAGCATTATGTGTAATTTTAGTTATTTACATTTTAATACCCACATTTATTCATATTGGAATACTCACATTGGTAGAAGCATTAATCAAAGACTTCTGCATGGATACTAAAGAGCAGAGAGTTTCCTGGAGAAGAAGGAATTCCACTCAAGACAGTGATGCCAGGGACCCTGTGTTTCCATTCTGGTGCACACTGCCCCGTGCCAGCCAGGGCTCTCAGTCAGATGAGCACTTCCTTGAAATCAGTCTGCAGATGCCTAGATGTATGCACAGGTACAAAAATAATCTCTTCTTGGTTTTATTTCTTTGAGCAGTGGCCCCCAAACTTTTCACCACCAACGGCCAGGTTTGTGAAAGATAAATTTTTCCATAGGCCAGCAAAGACAGAGTGATTTGGGGTGATTGAAGGGCATTAATCTCTTGGGTACTTTAATTCTATTATTACTACATTGTAATATAAAATAAGATAATTGCACAACTCACCGAATGCAGAATCACTTGCCATTCACTGGTAGGGTCTTGATCTGGCTCTGTAGGCAAACCCCTCTGCCTGTATTCATCTGGACTTGCAGCTGCTATGCAGGCTAGCATCACCACCCATGATCCACATCAGATCATCAGGCATTGGATTCTCATAAGGAGCAGACCAGCTAGGTCCCTCACATGTAGAGTCCACAATACGGGCTGTGCTCCTATGGGAATCTAATGCCCTACCTATTCACAGGAGGCAGCACTCAGGCAGTGATGCAAGTGATGGATAATAACTAGAAATACAGATGAAGTTTTTCCCCTCATCTCTCTCTCTGTCTCTTTTTTTTTTTTTCAGAACCGGGGATTGAACTCAGACCCTTGCACTTGCCAGGAAAGTGCTTATTCTACTAAGCCATCTCCCCTGCCCCTGCCCCTCATCTCTTGTGGTCCATGTGTCTTGACCTGAAGTTAGGGACCTTTTCCGTAGCCCACTTGACTATGACACATCTTCATTTTTTTTAAATAATTTCATTGAGAAACAAAGAGCAATAAGATAGTTTCAAAACCGATTAGTAGGACAGTTTCAATAATTAATACATTGCACATAGTTGTCTTCTTAGAAGTTATTCATAGTACAAGATGCAGACAGAATATCCTGTCCACAAACACTATTAGAACCAATCTTTTTATTCACTGAATTAAGAGAAAGTAGCTGTATATCTATCCTAACTATTTTGGATATACAGATTGAAAATGGTTCTTCATTTGTATCCCCATTTCTTGTTTAGTTTTGTGAGAGCAAGGTATTCCTTTGTTATTTAAATATTGTAGGTGCGTGAATTCAGCAAAATATTCCAATAGAGTCCAGTAGTCCATAATAATACTTGATTTTCCATAGGACTGGCCATGTCAAAAGTTGTTGACTTGAATTTTTTACAGCTCAGCATATTAATATGGCTTTACCTTTTATACCTCATTTTTATACTTTGTTGCTGGATAGTTAAGACCAAGATAAAGCAAGACCTATATAACAAGAAACGTAACTTTTGTATCTTCCAAAGTTGGTCAAATCCCCTCAGGATTTATCCTGAAAACCTGTACCACAGTTTGTAGATCCCTTGTCAGTGTCAGCCATGTGGATGAATCATGGTCGTTGCTTGACAAATTTGCTCTCTGTGAAAGCCTAAGAGAATGTTTTCTCTCCATCTGACTCTCCTTAGGCACACTCTACGTCATCAATCACTTTGCTCTGTGGCTCCATAATCTCCTTGATCAGAAAATTTGGGACACAACTGAGTTACAGGATGTTACAGTACAGGATCTCCTATGTCCTGAGACCTCACAGACCTTCAAAGGCTAGTGCCAAAATGTTGCTTATCCTTGCAGCCCTTCTTTTTCTCCAATTTTTGGTCTGCAAACTTACATTATTAACCCTCCAGAAGGTAAGCTTATTATTATTACCCTACAACATAAGCAGTTGAGCTTCACCTCACTATCTGTCTGAATATCAAACATCTTAGATATGACATGGAACAGTTATTTTTCATCAAGTACTGACATGTTAAACTTTAAATACCTACAGAAAATGAGAAAAAAATTTAAAATACAAAAATATTTTAAAAAATAGGAATAAACAATTACATATTATTACACAGAAATTTAGAGATCTAACCATATATAGCATTGTAGCAGGACAGTCCTATGAGATTTTTTTTCTTGTCTCTTGTTTTCATTTATTAAACTTTTTTTAAACAAACATTTACTTGAGAGACAGTATGGCAGTGATTGTTATGACATAACAAGCGGGACGTACTTAGAAGACCAAAATGACAGGAATTCCAAACATGACCCTACTATTGCACATTGCTATCTTCAGTGCAGTTGCTTAGTTCACAGGTATCAGCATATATAGTTAGTCAGGAAGAGAATCCTACCAATTAATTGCTAGTTTCAAAAACATGCTGAAGATTCTCAGGATCATTGCCTTACCTATCTCGTGCATGTAAATGTATGGCTTTGCCCATCTCATCTTTCCTAGCTTTTCTTCTTGCCCTCTCTTCATTGTGTACTCCTCAAGTTCTCGCTTTCCTTTTAATTGTGTTATACCTTTATTTTTATTTCTTCTTTGAGTTCTTATACTAGGGAGACTATACAATATTTACACATGTGGATAAGGTTTATTTCACTTATGAGTATATCATCAAGTGGCATCCACATAAATACAAAGGTTTCAAGGTTATCATTATTTATACTGAGTAATACTCCATTTTATAAAAATACCACATCTTTCTCATCCACTCCTCAGGTGATGGGCATCTTGGTTGTTTCCCAGATTTGCCTATCACAAATTGTGCTTCTATAAACATAGCCATACATATATCGCTATGATATGAAGTTTTCAATTCCTCTGGGAAAACTCCCAGTAGGGGGATATCTGGTTTGAATGGGATTTCCAGTCCTAGTTTTCTAAGGAACCTCCACACTGATTTCCATGATGGTTGCCCAAGTCTACATTCCCACCAGCAGTGGAGAAGGGTTCCTTTTTCCACACGACCTCTCCAAAATTTGTTATTTGTTCATTTCTTTGTGATAGTCATTCTCTCTGGGGTGAGATGGTATCTCACTGTTGTTTTAATTTACATTTCATGGATGGCTAGTGATGTAGAGCATTTTTTCATATACATTTATTCGCTTCCTTAATTTCATCCTCTGAGAAGTGTGTGTTCATCTCAGATGCCAGTTTCTGCATTGGATCTTTAAATGTTGGGGTCCTAATGTTTTTTAGTTCTTTATAAGTTCCAGAGAGCAGACCTCTCTCTAAGTGCTTAGTAGTCAAGATATTTTTTGAAATTTGTGGGTTGTCTTTTCACTTTGTTGGTAATTTCTTTTGACATGCAAAAACTTCTCAATAAGAGGAGGTCCCAGTTGTTAATTATTTCAAGTATTACCCTTGAGATTTGATTTTTGTTCATGAACTCATTGCATACCCCTATGTCTTCAAGAGTTCTTGAAGTTCTTTAGTGTTCTTGAAACACTAATTCTAGCAGATTTAGTGTTTCTGTTATAATGTTTAGATCTTTACTCCATTTTAACTTTAGCTTAGTGGATGGTGATAGAACTGGTTCAAGTTTTAGTTTTCAGCATGTAGAGAGCCAATTTTTCCAGCACCATTTGTTAAAGAGGCTATCTTTCTTCCACTAAGCATGTTTGGCCTCTTTTTTGAAGATAACATGGCAGAGTGTGCTCATAGAGGCTTCTGCATCTTCTAATCTATTCCATTGATCCTCAGGTCTATTTTGTTGCCAGTACAAGGATGATCTTATCGCAGTAACTTTGAGGTATAATTTCAAGGCAGAAATTGTAATGCCTCCTGCTTTGTCTTTGTTGCCCAGCATTGCCTTTGCTCTTCTAGGTCTTCTCTGGTTCCAAATAGATTTTAGGAACGATTTCTCTGGGTCTGTGAGGTATGTTGGTGGTAGTCTGATAGGGATTGCATTAAATCTGTACAGCAATTTGGCAGTATGGACATCTTCATAATGTTGGTTCTTCCTATCCAGGAGCAGGGGATATCTTTCTATTTTCTGAAATCCTGTATGATCTCTTTTTTCAGATCATACAAGATTTCAGAAAATAGAAAGAAATCCTTTGATCTCTTTTTTCCACTGTAAATTTCCTTGAAGAGATCTTTGACTTCTTTAGTTAGATGAATTTAAAGGTATTTCTTCAGTGTAATTGTACAAGGTATTGCTTCATATAT
>NW_004524696.1:5042952-5044430 GCF_000260255.1 Octodon degus | reverse complement strand
GATATGTTGAACTTTAAGTCCTTACAGAATATGAAGGAACAATAATTATATAAAAGTAGAAATAAGCATTTACATATTTTTACAAAGAAATTTAGAAACCTAATCATATATGGAATTGTATGTCCTTTTATTAGGGAGACAATACGATATTTACAGATGTTGATCTGGTTTATTTCACTAATAAGAATATCTTCAAGGGGCATCCACTTAAATATGAAGGATTCAAGTTTATCATTCTTTGTAGCTGAGTAGTACTCCGTTATATAAAAGTACCACATCTTTTTCAACCATTCCATATGTGAAGGGCATTTTGGTTGCTTCCAAGATCTGGCTATCACAAATTGTGCTGCTATAAACATAGGTACGCATATATCACTATGATATGATGCTTTCAGTTCCTCCGGGAAAATTCCCAGTAGGGGGATAGCAGGCTTGAATGGGATTTCCAGTTCTAGTTTTCTCAGGAGTCTCCACACTGATTTCCATAATGGTTGCACCAGTCTATACTCCCACCAACAGTGGAGAAGGGTTCCCCTTTCCCCACAACCTCTCCAACACTTGTTGTTGGTTGATTTCTTTATGATAACCAATCTTTCTGGGGTGAGATGATATCTCAGTGTTGTTTTAATTTGCATTTCATGGATGGCTAGTGATGTGGAGCATTTTTTCATATATTTATTCGCTTCTTTAATTTCATTCTCTGAGAAGTGTGTGTTCATCTCAGATGCCCATTTCTGGATTGGGTCTTTAAATTTAGGGGCCCTAATATTCTTTAGTTCTTTATAAATTCAAGAGAGCAGACCTTTGTCTGAGTGCTTATTAGTTAAGATTTTTTCGAAGTTTGTAGGTTGTCTTTTCACTTTATTGATAATTTCTTTTGACGTGGAAAAGCTTCACAGTAAGCGGTGGTCCCACTTGTTAATTCTTTCAAGTGTTTCCCGTGCAATTTGGTTTCTGTTCATGACCAATACCATTCTGATTTTATTACAGTAGTTTGTAGTAAAATTTCAAGTCAGGAATTGTAATGCCTCCTGCTTTGTCTTTGTTGGCCAGTATTATCTTTGCTATTCCAGGTCTTTTTTGATTCCAGATAAATTTTACAAATATTTTCTCTAGGTCTGGGAGGTATGTTGGTGGTAGTCTCATAGGAATTGCATTAAATCTATACAACAATTTTGGGAGTATCTCCATCTTTACGATGTTGGTTCTTCCTATCCAGGAGCAGGGAATATCTTTCCATTTTCTGAAATCCTCTGCTATCTCTTTTTTCAAAATACTCGAATTTTCCATGAAAAGATCTTTGATTTCTTTAGTTAGATGAATTCCCAGGTATTGCATTTTCCTCAGTACTATTGTAAAAGGTATTGTCTCCCTAATTTCCCTCTCAGTGTGTTTGTTATCTGTGTAGAGGAATGCTATTGACTTTTGGGTATTGATTTTATATCCTGCTATGCTACTGAATTTGTCTATCAACTCTA